>NC_056731.1:1455589408-1455611908 GCF_019279795.1 Protopterus annectens | reverse complement strand
CTTATGGCTGTCTGTGGTATGGGACATGTGTGTGGATGGCCCTAAAAACATGTATGGAAAAACCTTACCATACAGTGGGGCAGCGTGTGACATCAGATAGAAGGGGAGCTAGAAGAATGACATCTACCACAGTCTGTACACAGGTAAAGTACATATTAACAATACAGACACTGCCAACATTCACCATCACTACACAGACCTCAGTACTGTACAAACATCCACAGAATGTCCAGGTTATGTCATAATATATAACCCCTACTGTACGTGACGTGTAGTAGTCTGATATATCACTGGCTTGTTATCAGATATGATGACACTATTTATGGTGCACAGCATATATGCACCACTTCATGCACGACATATGTACAAAGGTTGACAGAGGTGTGGCTGCAGCACATACACAGGGCCAGTATAGACATGTTGCTGTGATAACCTCATAAATTTACCATTGTAACGGGGTTTGTTGCAACATATGTCCTATGAGGGATATGAAGTCAGTAACTGTCACAGCCTTCACCATCTACAGACTGCAGTCCTCACACTACCTTCTGCATTCCACAGATAGATGCACCGTGGCTAACACATGAAACCAAAGGCACAACACTGCCCAGTCTGCAGATGACCCTGCAGATGGGGATTCCTCATATACATGGAACTGACATGGTAGGTATTGCGACATGTACAACAAGCATATCCAGACAAACACTGTTAAATCAACATTACTCCAAATACAGTATAGCAGCACTTACAGTCTGTAGTCAGGTCAGGCACATCCCCCTCCTGTTTGTTGGCCTCTTTCCACAGTGTATGTTGTTAGAGGTAAATCCCCAAGCCATCTAAGATGCTGTTTGCCAAACAACAGATCTAGTTCCAGCTCACAGTGACTGAAAAGGGCCAACACCACCATAATGTTCCTAGGTATTGGAGTGTGTTTCCTTGCACTTGGCTAAGGGAATGTTACCACAGCTGTTCCACATGCAATCAGCTAGAGGAGGGCTGCAATTTGTGCAGAGGCCATCAGCTGATCATGAGCATCACTTAAAATACACATGCTGCTTCCTATGCAAAGCAGGTGTGGGTCTCCACATCCACCAGAGAGGGTGTGGGGGAGGCAGACAGAGACAAATACATGTCAAGGAGGGGTGTGAGAGTAAAACTGAAGCATGTTTGTGTCACACATTTACCAGCACAGGGTATCAAACCCCTGACGACAATGTCATGCTATCACAGTTTAATGCAGTTATTGGATGTGCCACATGGGTTACTTGATGTGGAGCACTCAGAACGTATATGTGATGGTGAGTGACATCTGCAGCAGGGATACGGTAGATATATGGTAGGTGACATACACGTGCCTGTCTGCATGAACATGTGCAAGCATCAACACAGGCGCACTCACAAAGGGACGCACACACATTGACACACTTGGCAGGCCCAGGAGTACAACTCATCACTAGTGGGATTGCCGCAACACATCAATGTGCAGGTATCACATGCACCACATGGGTTATTCGGAGGCCGTATGGGCACAGAGTATGAGGAGGTGTCAAACATCAGACAGCATGCTTCAGTATGCCCTGGGGCGTTGTAGTGAGTGTGGATGTCGACATACGTACCATACAACACACACATGAACACACAAGGGTGCCAGTTCTGACATGCATGGGTGCATGTCTGCACGGGTGTGTGGTGTTCAACTGTGCCAGCAGGCCATCAGGGGTAGGCGATGGGTATACCCTGGCATCAGGCCACATGACAATGGCTCACATTGTGGCTCAGGCCTATATGTCTGCATTTGCACACACAGGTGGGTGTTACATCCCCCATCCAGTCACCTGGGTGACTATTGTGTGTGGCCAATGCTGTGCATCACTTGCCATGTATGTGTTCCTTAGTCCATGACATGGATGGTGTCTGGGATGTGCACACCTCCCATGTGCATGTACAGTGACATGTGGAACTGTACCTGGGGTGTCTGGCCCATGTTGTGAACACAGATTATCATCAGATGTGCCAGTCTTGGCCACTTGTGGCAGGAACTGGTAATGAGCAGCAGGTTTACCCTGCACCTACTTTGATAGCATGCTAACAGCATTCCCTGATGTCAATGACATCTGGCCATACAGTGCATTTTGTCAGGCATGGAATGTCCATTGTGAGTCACATGTGAAGGCACCACAGGTGGTGCAGGTGTCCATTGGGGAACATGGAGGTGCACTGTCTGCATGTACAGGCATATTGGACAGGTGGGCACGGTGGTGTGCCCTCTGTAGCCCACTGCTATCACTGCATAGTTACTATCAGTGGCCAATATGCAGTGTACTACCCACATATTGGCTGTTGCCTAGGCATGTGTGTATGTATCACACATGGGTTGAGTGTATGCTCTGGGTAATAGTGGGGTTGCTAACTGTGATTGGCTGGCCTTGATGTCAAATGTGTGGGTATGGCTTTGCACCCCAGCCTCTCAGCTGATTTACATCTGTTATCCCTGTATGGTTGCCATTATAATATATAGTAGAGCCACCATAAAAGAAATAAGCAAACCCCCCTCCACATTGCCCACAGGTGTCACACACTCACAGCCACCTCTACACATGATATGAGTTACAAACACACACGCACCTGTCACATCTGGGAATAGAACCCCTACCTAACTAGTGTATTACCCAACAGTACTACACAGTTGTAGTACGCACCATGGACATTACTGGAGTACTTCTTCCCCAAAGGTGTATTTCACAATGAATGACATCAGCAGGATTACCAAACTAGGGTATTTCAACTGTACTGTGAGTGACTATCCTAAAATGCATTGCTCCCTACACAGACAGTGAAACACACACACAACATCCACAACTGACATGTGTGGGTATAGAACACCTGACCGCGGTCTATATCACACTACAGCTTGGAGCTGTATAGGACTCACCCCAGGGATTACTAGAGAAATCTTTCCCCAAAGTTGAATTTCACAATGAATGACATAAGCAGGATTGCCAAAGAAGGGCATTTCAACTGTACTACAAGTGACTAGCCTAAAATGCATTGCTCCCTACACAGACAGTGAGACACATGCAAAACATTCACAACCAACATGTGTGGGTATAGCATCCCTGACCAAGGCCTATATCACACTACAGCATGGGGAAGTTATAGGTCGCACCACAGGGATTACTAAAGAACTTTCTCCCCAAAGTTGTATTTCACAATGAATGACATCAGCAGGATTGCCAAAGTAGGGCATTTGAAATGTACTGCGAGTGAGTAGCCTGTAATGCATTGCTCCATACACAGACATTGAAACACCCAAAACATCCACAACTGCCATGGGTGGAGATGGAACCCTACCACAGTTCTAAATCCCACGGGTGGAGATGGAATCCTACCACAGTTCTAAATCCCACTACAGCAGTACGCAGTTACAGGACTCGCTACAGAGACTACTGAGCTACAGCCTTCCCAGAGGTGTATTTCTAGGTGGGTGACATCAGCAGCTTTGACAGAGTTGAGTAGACAGATTTACACACACATTTGCCAAGTCTGGGGTTGGAACATCTACCTAACTACATTATCACACTACAGCAGTATGCAGTTACAGGACATGCTACAGAGATTACTGGGTTATGACTGTACTAGAGGTGTCTTTCTAGGTGAGTGACATCAGCAGCCTTACCAAAGTTGAGTATATGATTTGTACAGAGTACGAGCAGCCTAAAAAGCATTGCTTTCTACTCAGTCAGACACACACACACATTCACAGTTCCTAAGTCTGGGGTTAGAACCCCTACTTAACTACTTTATCAGACTACACAGTTACAGGACACGCTACAGAGATTACTTGGTTATGATTTTCCCAGAGGTGTATTTCTAGGTGAGTGATATCAGCAGCCTTGCCAAAGTTGAGTATATGATTTGTACGGAGTGTGAGTCGCCTAAAAAGCATCGCTCTTTACTCAGTCAAGCACACACACACAGTTGCCAGGTCTGGGGTTAGAACATCTACCTAACTACTTTATCACACTATAGCAGTAGCCAGTTACAGGACATGCTACAGAGATTACTGGGCTGTGACTTTCCCAGAGGTGTATTTCTAGGTGAGTGACATCAGCAACCTTGCCAAAGTTGAATATATGAATTTTACGGAGTGTGAGGAGCCTAAAAAGGCATTTCTCTCTACACAGTCAGATGCACACAAATTCACACTCACACAGTTGCCAAGTCTGGGGTTTGAACTACTACTTAACTAGTTTATCAGTACAGCAGTATGCAGTTATGGTACGAGCCATGGAGATTACTGAGCTACAGCTCTCCCAAAGGTGTATTTCACATTGGATGACCTCAGCAGGCTTGTCATAATACTGCTATGGGAAGGGTGGTGTGTGAATGGGCCAAAACCCATTCATGTATTGGTTGACATGCCACATGCGGACACACACAGGGTCATATGTCACAGGTACGTGTATACAGCTACTAGATGACTACTTCCTTGCACAGTTATGTTGCACAGCTGGCATGTGCACTGCATAGTCTGTCATGCTGACAGATATTGGTGGCTAGTATCTGCAGTGAGTGACATCTGCACTTCATGTGTTTGGGGCCCTTTGGCTGTGTGCTGGGTGAGACAGGCCCGGATGGCTCTTTGTCACAGTCAACCTCTTATACACATCTATGTCCATCTACTTTTGGCTTATTATAGTATGTTGTCCTTACATATTTGTCTGTATTCCTGTCCACTGTGTGTGCAAGGCAGGAGTGTTGCATACTGACATGTGTTTGCACTTAGAACTGCGACTGTCAGATATGTCTGGTCCCTGGTGTTTGCAGACATGGCCTTCATGTGTTTACATGTGTGAGCATGCCCAGTATGACCTGTCAGTATGTTGTTGACTGACATTGCCTTCATTCCTCTAAGTGTGTGAGCATGCCCAGTATGGCCATCTAAAATGCATGTGTGGATCAAGTCCAGGCAGTCTGTAATGCAGTGCTGACCTTTATGTTGTACACCAACAGGTAGTGTGCTGTGTCTGCAGGGTGTCCATCGGTCATTTGGCATTGACTGTTGCTACATTTCTGCATAGCGGGGGTAGGGCACCTGACCTTTCAACATTTCTACACAGGAGTGGGGTGGGGTGGGGCACACCTGACTGTTGCTGTAGGTTTACGTAGGATGGGGAGGCACACCTGACACTTGTACACATTTGCTAGGACTGTACTGGTATGTCAGGTACTCCATTTCAGTCTGTAGTCTTACCTATCCTGCTGGCTAGAGGCATAACTGTGTACTTACAGGTCTTAGCTTTAATTACCTATGTATTAGTTTCTGACTTCCTAGCCTTCTCAACTTACATCCAACTGCCTGGCCTGCTGTAGTCTGTCTGTGTAGGCCTGGGGGTGGGGTTACCCATAGGGCTCATTCAGAGGCCATAGTACAGCATTTGTTTGTGTTTGTCTACACCTATCCTGCTGGCTGTGACTGTTGTTGGGTATGTGCCCCCCCATCGACTGGCATTGTGTGAGTCACTTACCTTGTAGGTGTCCCAGTATTGAGGGTGGTGCTGAAGGGCTGCCTATGTCGGATGCACATAGTACACTCCCTATACATGGTTGAGCACAGGTAGTGTCATGTTTGGCATCAATTTTACTGTATGTGTGAGTCGGAGAGAGGTGTCATTCCCTGTGTCCCTACTCTGTCAGTGCATGTGCTATGCGTTGCCTCTTTGCCAAGGCCAGGGCATACTGGGCATGCCTCCTTCTGCCAACTGGGGCAGGCTCAGTTTGTTCCTCCTCTGAGTCACTCTCTGCCTGTGCAGGCCTTGGCAATGTTGGGGGCTGTGTGGCCCTGCCCCATGCTGTTCCTTCTGCAACTGTTTCCACAGGATCATATTGTGTAGCATGGCACATACAAGGACAATTTGGGTACATGTAGTTGGTGAGTACTGCAAGGCTCCAGTCCAGGCACTGGACCCGTGACTTGAGCATCCCAAACACACACTCTGTTATGATTTGTGTTTGTGCATGTGCCTCACCATGGAGTTCTTGTTCGGGTGTGTGTGCATTTCTGATGAGTATCATCAGCCATGGCTCCAGTGTGTATCCAGCATCCCCCACTAGGTGACCGTGTAGGATGTCCCCACTGGCAAATGTCTGGTACAGCTGTGCCAGATGCCAGATGTGGGAATCGTGGTAGCTTCCAGGGCAGCCAGCACACACATTCATTATTATACCCTGGGCATAGCACATGACCTGGCAGTTATTGGAGGGGAAACCCTTGCGGTTGATGTAGATCCTACCCCAGTCACCAGGTGGTGCTTTGATGCATATATGTGTGTGCAGTCTATTGCACCCACTACCTCAGGATATTCTGCTATTTGGTGGAAGAGACACATATTGCTGGCCAACGCCTCATGGGTGATGGGGAAATATACATCCTCACCATGTGCTGACATGGCATCCAGGAACTTGTGGAGTACCCTGGATGCTGATGCCTGTGAAATTCCCATCATATCCCCCAGTTGGCCTTTGGAAGATACCTGTAGCTAGTATTCTTAGGCCTACACATACCTTGGTATCCACTGGGATGGGTTCTCCTCTGTTAGTTCTGTGTGTGAGGCATGGCCAGCACAGCTCAACAGTTTGCTGTAGGAGGTCCCTGTCCACCCTATAGCACTCCACTATCTCCAGCTCATGTAGCCCTTGGTAGGTTACCCTGGGTCTGTACACTCTTCTCCATCTCCTCACTCTGGGTTGCTCAGCAGCATTCACATCCTCACCACCCTCAGCCTCTTGCACATGCTGGTTTATGATAGCAAAAGCAGCCCCTAACATTTTTTCTCTTGCTTTCGTTTTGTAAAATTTCCCCATTTGTATACACCAGTGGTGCAGAATTTTTGGGAACAACAAGGGGGGAAGGGTGTTTGCATAGTTTATAATGGTGTGCTGGACTGGGCTGGTCTGCTGTCTGTGTAATTGGCTGATTCTGATACATTTCACCTGTCAGCTAAGCTAATTCTCCTTGATTACCTTCCTACTGCTGTTTTCCCTTCCCATTGCTTTCCTGTTTAAGCCCGTATGCATGTCGCGCAAATGGAGTGCTCAAATGTGCACAGAGCTGCTATTTCCTGGTTTAACTTCTTTTTTCTTCCTGTAAGACCCAGTGCGCTGCGCCCGCACCCGCTTACACTTTGTAAAGAGTGGTAGGCAGGTTTAGACACACCCCTAGCTTAGTTGTGCTAAGCTCGGAGCAATCCTGAGCCACAGGGCTCCAATCCACTTACAGTATGCCTGACACCCCCCATGATGTCACCTGTATCATAGTTTTGCTCCCAGCTATTTATACTCTTACATTCTTGAGACCTGCCTCACACCCTGGGGAAAACTGGGATTCACTATCCTTCTGCTCATTTGCATAGGATTGCCTGCTAATGCATAGTTACATGTCCCATACTGAGCCTCCCCCCTTAGCAACCATAACTCAATGGTCAGGTTGTCTTCCGCCTGCCACTGACTTGCATGGCAGAATACTGCTTTTAGTTAGGATGCTTATTTTAGGTTTATTTTATTATTTTCCCCCAATCTCATTTGCATGCCTCTGCCCTATGCTTAAACAGCCGAGATTGGCGAAAAAAAAAAAATAAAAGTTTTTTTTTTTTTTTTTTTTAAACATTTTGCAATGCCAATGGTCTTCTACTTGGACATTGGCATGCTTCCTCAATAATATGCAGCCTTTATTTGGAACTGTCATAGCTCCGTTTTGTAGTTTGCAGAAATCTACTTGGTTACTAACCGAATACATTTCTGCAGACTGCACTTCTCATGCACTGACAGCTGCCGGCTTCCTGGATCACAAATTTGCATACAGGAGCTTGGTCTGTGTAGGATTAGTCTAAGAGCTCACGTGCACGTCCTGGGAACTTGTTCCTGGTTCGCACATTGGCCATATTGCTGAAAATAGCTCTTAGACTAATCCTGCATGCTATAAACGGCTTCATAAATCCGGGGGATGGTCTGAAAGAGACTTTACCATTAAAACCACATCTGAAGTCACATGACCTGTTTGGCAGTTGCTTTGTTTCATGTTGTGGATTTAAGCAATGTGTTTGTGTTATCTTTTTTCTGGTCTGATGAAGTGTGCTTTGAGATGTGAAAGCACTTACCTACTTGTACAATTAAAGTTTTATTTGTTTTTTAAGCCATGCTTTTGGATTTCTCTTCATGTTTTTTACCTTTGACCGTTTCTCCTGCCTTGGTGGAATATGTGCACCTGCACTTGGTGATTTTTTGCTGCTGATATTTTCTCATACCTAATAACATTACTTTTAAGAAATAACATCTTCAAGAACAGGTTTAGTTGTTTCTGCAAATTAGATTTCTTAATATGAAAATGTTTCCATTCCACTTAGCAAACATGAAAGGAATTCCTAACAGCACTTTTTTAAATAAACTGCGTGTTCAGCAGAATGCAATAATCGCCTGATTTACTTTGTGCATTGCTGTTCTCAGGAGAGAAGAATAGTAAATATTGCCACTACGCTTTCAGGTAGTGATCTGATAATTGAATTATTTCCTATTGTCCTTACTGTTCAAGTGTTAGTGTTAATGTAGTTCACCAATATACTCAGTATTGCTGGCAAAATCTATATAACAACAATTTTGTTAGAAACTTCCAGAGATTGTGTTGAAATTAAAGGCAAACCGTCATAATGGAGGAAAAAGCATATTCTTCGAGGTATTTTTATTACACTAGTCAATTCTTTTGATAACATTATTAATGAAATTACAAGAGCCTCTCAGTAGGGGCCAAATAAACATCAGTTAGACAAAGTTAGATTGTAAACATGAAACTGAGAACAACAGTCAGTGCCTGTAATGCATCAAAGTTTGCTGCAACTTTCTTTGAACAGTTGCAACAATTTGCATATTCAGAATTTATTTGGGGCTTTAAGTTGGAGTGTTTCTGCTTAACCTAAAAGCACATCTTAAATATCTAATGTCTGTTAAATGATTGCTCACTGAAATTATAAATCTGTGGAATTCAGTTACTCTTAATACACTAATAAAATAGTGCTGGCAAGTATAACAAATATTTATTGATATTTGAAACTATTTTAAATATGGGCATAAAAGCATATAACCATCATATGGTAAAGTGTGGTACAATAAATTACTTGACATACTCAGATAACAACCCTGTTGGTGGAAAACCTAGGACTGCATCTAACAATTCTTGTTGAATCTACCTCCCAATGAGCATACTGCCAGAGACTCCTGTCCTACACAACAACCGATGATTGGCTTTTAAGTTACATAACCTAAAACACAACATGTGTGAATGATTTCACTAAGCCATTATTCATTTATACATTCATCTTTAGAGGGAAACTGAAGATCTGACATCAAAACTAACTATAATATGCTGCCTGAGTGCAACAGCTTTCAAAACAACTATATTCCAACACCACATATCTTATAAAAAAACAGTCTCTGATTTAAAAATGTAGCAACTTGATAAAGACATGTCAGGAGATATCTATCAACTCATGACAAACCCATGTTGGCAGTCACCAGTGCAATGTAATTTCTCATGGTACCATCGAGAGACTGGAAAAAAGGCTAATAATAGTAAAATCACAATACAAGCCATTTACCTCCAGTCTCCCTCACACTATTTTATAGTATTTTATTATTTTTTTTATTTATTAAATAAATACTTTACTTGATCATGTGTGGTTATTTGGAGAAAATGCTTGGTTGCCTCATCAAAATGACATTGGAAGCCTATTTACCAGCTTTAAGTCATTTTCTGCTTCTACGAACTTCAGGCTGGCAAGCTGAGCTATGAGGTAGAGGAACAAAATGGTGTGTGGTGTGAATCTTATTTAATTCATTCTAAAACCTTACATAAATCAAAACAAGTTAAGTAAACACCTTGCAGTAAATAAAGCCATTGCACTAAATTACTGCTGTAATGCAAAGGAAAAATAAATGAAAATGTCTCAAGAATAATTAATTAAGCCATTGTATGGTCAACTTAGTAAACCCAGGCAGCAAATCAAAGAACAGTGACAATGTATGTATGTATCTGCACTGGAAAAAAAATTAAGCAGAATAAAACTGACATTATACATGTAGAAATTTTTGGGATGTGTTAATGGAAAATTATAAATATGTCAAGTTAAAAAAAATGTCAGTGAACAAGCTAAGTATTATTTTGTATGAATTCTAAACCTTTAATCATTTTTTTTCATTAACTATGTATGACATAAATAACATGTGTCCTTTGCTATACAGATAAAAGAGCATCTGGGCAGTCGTGACCTGCTTTTCACAGACTCTAAGGGTTATACATTTAGTAGGAAGCAGATGTCTATGACTGAACTACTATCATGTATGCATATATATATATATATATATATATATATATGTATATATATATATATATATATATATACACACACATATATAAGGAAACAATTCATGTTTAAATAAATCTGTGATTCTCATTCTGAAAATGTGCTTAAGTCCCTTGACACATTTTATACATCTACTGAAGTTTCATAGCTAATAAGAAAGATTAAAAGTGCTTTTGACTAATTAAGTCTCTAGTGACAAAATAAGGGAATAATAAACAGTCAAATTTTGCTACAATTTGCCATAAAATACGCACAGTAGATCTTAAAGAATTAACTGTGTGTACTCTGGATGCAATGTGTTAATGAAATTTATGCTAAATTACAGTGAGGTAGCATCTTGCAAGTACAGCATTAGAGCAGTATAGAATGAGAACAAATGCAGTTAATGGTTATATCTGGCTGTCTTGCCTTCTGTCTATTTTATTCATCTCTACAGTTTTTTACCTAACATGCCAAAAAATCATGATTCAACTTAGCATCTTTGTTAAGCCTTGAGATGGGTTACCATTTCATGTTTTTGGACCATAAGTGTCATCTTCAGAACAGAACAGCAGGGATTTACTTGCAATTATGAGTAGAATGTATACTTACTCTGAAATTGTCATATCTTAATTTCTCTAAGGTACAGTGACTTTGGAGTTAGTATTTATCAGAAGAGGTGATGTATTGCTTGCCTCCTGTAAAAATATTTTTTAGGGTATAAATGAAAGCCAGTGATAGTACCACCCTAGTTGCCTGATGGATAAGGCACTGACCTCCTAAGTCAAGGACTGTGGGTTCAAGTTCCATCTGGGGTGGTCTGTACTGGGTCTATAGTACAACATCAAACTAAAACAAGTTAGAACACTGTAATATTAAAGTCCAAAAGTGGAAAATAGCAAAGCCATGGCACATCAAATTTTTTCCCAGGGAAAAAAAAAACAGTGGGCCGTTTTCAGGGCTTTGCTTTTTTCTCCACTGTGGTGCAATCTCGGAGTTGGCATATTTACGTAGGGAAGGTGTGGGGGACATATCCCCCCACATTGGGGATTGTGGGGGGAAAAGCCCCCCACTTCAGTTTCGGTTTAAGGTTAAGTTTTTTTTTTTTTTTTTTTGTCACTGAACAGCGATTTTTTTTCCCTGGGAAAAAAAATCACTGTTCTGTGCTTTCAGTTTTGTTGGGTTTCAAACATAATGGTTTGATATTACAACAATCAAACTTTTGTAAGTTCGACGTTGTGATATAGACCCATCTAAACTTGCTACAAGTAGAGCTTTTTTTTTTTTTTTAGGGTTTGATTTTGGCATAATGGTTGATTCTGACCTGAGAGTTACTGGCTACACTTAAAATGGCCCGCCCTTCAGGGCAGTTTGCCTAATATTTACCAATGAATTAAAAATCTGCATCATAATGAAAATTTAGCTGTACTTTTACTGGGTTTTTGTCTTTTCTTTTTTTTATTTTGCATGAACTTAATGAGAAAGGTTGGTACAAAACACCAAAAATCCACAAACAACGAACTGTTAAACTGAAACGGAACGCAATAAAAGTCGGCCAAAAAGAGTTAGTGCTATTTATTATAAATTACACTTTCAGCTAGGACAGTGCCTAGCCTTCAGACAAACAGTTAAAATATGGTAAACCAATGCCTTTTATCTAATCAAGTCAGTGATGTCATCAATTAAGCAATGCTGTTAGCAACCATAACAACATATTACAAAACCATATATATTCCTATCTCATCTTAGATGAACTGAAGTGGCAAGTGCGAACGAGGGCTCATATGCCCCCAGGGATTAATGACAGTATTTCCATTAAAAGTCTGTTGAAACTCCTAACTTTGAATAGATAAAAATTGAATACAATGCAATTATACAAAGTTCTTGCATATGACAGTTTAACCAGTAATTAAAGGTTGGTTAGTACAGCGTTTGTTTAATTAGGTACTTTTTAGTCGTTATATTCACACAAAGGAGAACCAGGGAATTCATAAGTATTTTTATGAATTTTACTTATTTAGTATGAATTTGATTTAGTGTTTTAAGTAGAGTATGTTGTTATTAAATTTGTATAGTTCAGTTTTTAACATGTATACACATATAAGTGTGTTTTTAAACATAAGATGAGATAGGAATATATATGGTTTTGTTCATTTCCTGTATTATAAGTTAATGAGTTACAACTTGTTATATAAAAGTAGGCTGCGATAATATGTTGTTATGGTTACTAACAACATTGCTTAATTGATGACATCACTGACTTGATTAGATAAAAGGCATTGGTTTACCATATTTTAACTGTTTGTCTGAAGAAGGCTAGGCACTGTCCTAGCTGAAAGTGTAATTTATAATAAATAGCACTAACTCTTTTTGGCCGACTTTTATTGCATCCGTTTCAGTTTAAGAGAAAGGTTGGTACTTTGAAACCTCCTATCTAGCTAGGTGCATGTGGGCAGTGAGTGATCATGGGAGAGAGTGATTGGGTCTTGCCAGCATTCCTTTTTTAGGGGAAGATGCTGATTTCTACCTATCTCCCAATAGTTCCTAGTAGAAGATAAAAGCTCAGTCACAGGCAGACAGCCGATGGGACACAGGAAGTTTGGATGGTGTATGTATGTTAAGGAAAATACAAATGCACAAACTGTGTTGACTTCATTGCACACAATGAGCTTCAGACTTGAAGCATTTCACCAAGGAGAAAACTAACTTCATTCCATTAGGATAACATTTTACAGAAATGTTCCTCTCTCCCTTGTGTCACTGTTACAGAGTTTGCAGAAGAGAATGGAGTGCTGCTGGCTGTCACTGGTAGGGGCGAAAAATTAATTTAAAGAACAATGTCTTGCAGATATCTTTAAAACTTTAAAACCACAAATCTCAGTGTTTTGTAGGCTAAATATTCTGCATTCCTTTTACTAGAGGTCCATGTGGTGAAGTTCTTCAGCTCTTGAACTGGGTTCAGTATTGGGGATTTAAAAATTCTGTCAGTTTAGCAATGTACCGTTTGAAACAGCAATGATTAATTTACTGACCTATGAATTTCTAACATTATTCCTATTACAAAAGTAAAAGAATCTAAGTAATGTGAGTAGTTAAAAAATATTGTTCTTTGCAATATTCAAAAAGCACAAATGCTCCGGCTTCAACACAGGACATTTCACCTAACCTATCCCCTTTCTGAGTCTCATTTCCTCTCCTCTCTTCTCTCAGGATTCACTCAAGATTGACCCACTTTAGAAGCTAATATATATATATATTGTACCTTACACTCTGCTTGATTGTACATTGCATTGCATCGTGCTTGTTCAACGGAATGTGTATCTCATTTAACACCTCCATAATGTGGAATGTCACACCTCTAGCAGCCTACACAAATCTTGTATTCCAAAGCATTTTCTGAAAAATAACATTGAAAAGGATAAGATAAACATACATAAATATTTTGTGAACAATAAAAGCTATTAAAACTGTTCAAACTGCAATGATATCAGTAAGAAGTATTCTTTGCAGTGATGATAGTGCATTTATAGTCTTTCCATAAATACTGTAATATATTATAATGCATACAAAGCCAAAATAATATGTTTTGCTGAACTTTCACAATTTATCTTATCTTGGAAAATGTATAATCTAGACTTGTTACAACAGTTTTGTTTACCAGACATAAGCTTCTACTTAACAACAAGAATTTACTCTATGATTGGATGTTCATTGAGGCATTTACAGAAATATGAAAACATATGCTTAATTGTATTATTAATAAATACCACTGAATATTTCTCAAGATTTGCAAATTAAAGAGCAAAATTGAAGATGTTTTTTCTTTGAAAACATCTAAGGTTTCACTTGATGTCATGCAATAGTTTGCAAGTCACTTGTTTTTTGAAGTATTAAGCACATGTGGAAATATTGTTTATTTTCATATTACTAAAAAAACACTAGTAATATATCAGGCATAATGTAATAAAAAAGGACATTGACAGTGAATGTAGCTATCTCCCACCATGGCATATCACTGTCTACCCCTCAATAACATGTAGGGCTCTCAATTTTGAAAATATGAGCATTAATATGAATAATAAGTCTTGAACAATCATTCCCCCAAATTTACAAAGCCCTTTATAGTGTGTAGGATTAGTTTAAAAGCTTTTTTCGGCAATATGGCCGACTTGCGATCCAGGAACGAGCTCCCGGGACATGCACGTGAGCTCTTAGGCTAATCCTGCATGGACCGAGCTCCTGTATGCAAATTACCCTCATTTGCAGGTGAAAACCATGCAAATGAAGGTAATTTGCGATCCAGGAAGAAGGCAGCTGTCAGTGCAGGATGAGTGCAGTCTGTAGAAATGTACTCGGTTAGTAGCCAATGGCCAAGTAGAAGGCCACTGGCATTGCAAAATGTGTAAAAAATAAAAAAAACAACTTTTAATTTTCTTTTGCCGATCTTGCCTGTTTAAGCATAGGGCAGCGGCGGGCCAAGGGGATCGGGGGGAAAATAATAAATTAAACCTAAAATAAGCATTCTAACTAAAAGCAGTATTCAGCCATGCAAGTCAATGGCAGGCATAAGACAACCTGGCCAGTGAGTAATGGTTGCTAAGAGGGAAGGCTCAGTGTGGGACATGTAACTATGCATTAGCAGGCAATCCTATGCAAATGAGGGGAAGGATAGTGAATTCCAGATTTCCCCAAGGTGTGAGGCAGGTCCCAAGAGTGTAAGAGTAGAAATAGCTGGGTGCAGGACTAGGATATAGGTGACATCATGGGGGGTGGGTGTCAGGCATACTGTAAGTGGATTGGAGCCCTGTGGATCGGGACTGCTCATAGCTTAGCACAGCTAAGCTAGAGGTGTGTCCAAACTACCTAGCACTCCTTACAAAGTGTAAGCGGGTGTGCGTGCTGCACACTGGGTTGCACAGGAAGAAAAAGGAAGTTAAAACCAGGAAATAGCAACACTGTGCACATTTGAGCACTCTGTTTGTGGCAGTGGGAAGGGAAAACAGCAGTAGGAAGGTAATCAAGGAGACCTAACTGAGCTGACAGGTGAAATGTATCAGAGTCAGCTAATTACACAGGCAGCAGACCAGCCTAGCCCAGAACACCACTATAAACCAAGCAAACACCTTCCCCCCTGGTTTTCCCACACTCTACACCACTGGTGTACACAAGTGGGGAAATTTTAAAAAACAAACCTACAAAACGAGAAGGTTCCAGCAGGCAACATAGAACAACATGTGCAAGAGGCTGAGAGTGGTAAGGATGTGAATGCTGCCAAACAACCTACAGTGAGGAGACAGAGAAGCGTGTACAGACCCAGGGTAACCTACCAGGGGCTACATGAGCTGGAGATAGTGGAGTGCTATAGGGTGGACAGAGACCTCCTACAACAAATCGTTGAGCTGTGCAGGCCACACCTGACACACCACATTGGCCGCAGGGAGCCCATCCAAGTGGATACCAAGGTATGTGTAGGCCTAGGTATACTAGCCTCAGGTACCTCCCAAACCACAACTGGGGATATCATGGGCATCTCACAGACATCAGCATCCAGAGTATTCCACCAGTTCCTGGATGCCATGTTAGCACATGCCAGTGAGTACGTATATTTCCTCAACACACATGAGGTGTTGACCAGCAATATGCGTCTCTTCCACCAAATAGCAAACTACCCTGGGGTAGTGGGTGCTATAGACTGCACTCACTTATGCATCAAAGCACCACCTGGTGAGCAGGGTAGGGCCTACATCAACAGCAGGAGCATCCCCTCCATCAACTGCCAGGTCATATGTGATGCCCAGGGCATTATACTGAATGCGTGTGCTGGCTGCCCTGGAAGCTATAACAATTCACATATATGGCAACTGATGCAGCTGTACCACAGAGTTACCGATGTGGACATCCCCTATGGTCACCTAGTGGGGGATGCTGGGTACCCACTGGAGCCGTGGCTGATGACACCCATCAGAAATGCACATACACCTGAATAACAACGCCATAATGAGGCACACGCACAGGCCAGACATATAATAGAGCATATGTTTGGGATGCTCAGGTCACGGTTACGATGTCTGGACACATCTGGTGGAGCCCTGCAATATTCACTAGCTGCATGTACCCAAATTGTTATGGTATGTGCTATGCTACACAATATGATCCTGCAGAAATAGCTGCAGCAGGAACAGCATGGGGCAGGGCCACACAGTCCTCCACCAATGCCAAGGCCCATACAGGCATTGAATGATTCGGAGGAGGAACAACCTGAGCCTGCCCCAGTGGGCAGAAGGGGGCATGCCCAGTATGCCCTGGCCTTGGCAAAGAGGCAATGCATAACATATGCACTGACAAAGTAGGGGCCCAGGGAATGACACTTCTCTCTGACTCGCACAGACAGTAAAAGGGATGCCAAACATGACATTACCTTTGCTCAACCATGTATAGGGAGTGTACTTTGTGCATCCAACATAGGCAGCCCTCCAGCACCATCCTCAAGTCTGGCACACCATCAAGGTAAGTCAATCAACCTACCAATTGCCAAATGGAGTAGAATGTGTTTTCACCTGTAGCTATGGTATGGATGTGAACATGCAAGGAAATTGGGTAGCTGAATGTCAAGGCAGCAGTCAGTATACACCCATAGTGGCATCATGACATCTTTAATGCATACTGGAGTCACCATAGTAGCCAGTACTACACAGGGTGACAAAACCCACTACAGGAAATGGTCTGAGTGACATGGGTGTCCATAAGAGCCACACATGCCAGTCAGGAAGGTTCACATACCCATCAACAGTCTCAGCCAGCAGGACACATGAAGACTAACACAAACAAATGTACTATGGCCTCTGAGTGTGCCCTATGGGTAACCCCTTCCCCTGGCCTACACAGACAGATTACAGCAGGCCAGGCAGACGGATGTAAGTTGTGGAGGCTAGGAAGTCATAAACTAATATCTAGGTAAACAAAGCAAGGATCTGTAGTACACTGGTAAGCCTCTAGCCAGCAGGATAGGTAGGATGACAGACTGAAATGGAGTACCTGACATACCAGTACAGTCCTAGCAAATGTGTACAAGTGTCAGGTGCGCCCCCCCCATCTAACGTACACTTATAGTAACAGTCAGGTGTTCTCCCCCCACTCTTGTGTAGAAGAACAGTAGAAATAGTCAGGTGCCCCCCCCCCCCGCTATGCTGAAATGTAGCAACAGTCAATAGCAAATGACCAATGGATATCCTGCAGACACAGCATGCTACCTGTCAGTGTACAGCACAAAGGTCAGCACCGCAGTACAAACTACCTGGACGTGATCCACACATGCAACACAGATGGGCATACTGGGTATGCTCACACACACAGAGGAATGAAGGCAATGTCAGTCAGCAACATACTGAGAGGTCATACTGGACATGCTCACACACTTAATCACATGAAGGCCATGTCTGCAAACACCAGTGGGTCAAACATATCTGGGTGTCGCAGTTCTCAGTGCGGACACATGTCAGTATGCACCACTCCTGCCTTGCACTCACAGTGGATAGGAATACAGACAAATATGTAAGGACAACACACTATAATAAGCCACAGGTACAAGGGCATAGATGTGTGGAAGAGGATGACTGTGACAAGGAGCCATGAGGGCCTGTCCCAACCGGCACACAGTCAAAGGGCCCCCAACACATGTACCTGTCAGCATGGCAAAACTATGTGGTGCATGTGCCAGCTGTGCAACAAGACTGTACAAGGAAGTAGCCGTCTAGTAGCTGTATACACGAACCTGACATATGACCCCATGTGTGCCCGCATATGGCATGTCAACCCCTACATGAATGGGGTATGGCCCATGCACACACTGCCCTCCCCATATCAGTAATATGACAAGCCTGTTGAGGTCATCCAATGTGAATTACACCTTTGGGAGAGCTATACCTCAGTAATATGCATGGCGCATCTCATAACTGCATACTGCTGTAGTCATAGACTAGTTAAGTAGTGGTACTAACCCCAAACCTGTCAATTGTGTGAGTGTGTATTTGTGTGCATGTCTGTCTGTCTCTGAATGTCTAGAGAGAAATGCTTGTTAGGCTACTTACACTCCGTACAATACATATACTCTACTTTGGCAAAGCTGCTGATGTCACTCACCTAGAAATACACCTCTGTGAAAATGATAGCTCAGTAATTGCCGTAGCGTGTTCTGTAACTGCATACTGCTGTAGTGTGATAAACTAGATAGGTAGGTGTTTGAACCCCAGACTTGGCAACTGTGTGTTTGTGTGTCAATTTGTGTGTGTGTCTGACTGAATAGAGAGCAATGCTTTTTAGGCTACTCACATTCTGTACAATGCATATACTCTACTTTGGCAAAGCTGCTGATGTCACTCTCCTAGAAATACACCTCTGGGGAAGTAATAGCCCAGTAATTGCCGTAGCATGTTCTGTAACTGTGTACTGCTGTAGTGTGATGAACTAGTTAGGTAGGTGTTCAAACCCCAGACCTGGCAACTGTGTTTGTGTGTCTTTGTCTAACTGAATAGAGAGCAATGCTTTTTAGGCCACTCACACTCCATACAATACAAATACTTTACTTTGGCAAGGCTGCTAATGTCACTCACCTAGAAATAAACCTCTGGCAAAGTGATAGTCCAGTAATCGCCATAGCACGTTCTGCAACTGTGTACTGCTGTAGTGTGATAAACAATTTAGGTAGGTGTTTGAACCCCAAACCTGGCAACTGTATCTGTGTGTGTGTGTGTGTCTGACTGAGTAAAGAGCAATGCTTTTTAAGCTACTCACACTCTGTACAATACAAATACTCTACTTTGGCAAGGCTGCTGATATCACTCACCTAGAAATGCACCTCTGGGAAAGTGATAGCTCAGTAATCGCCGTAGCGCATTCTGTAACTGCGTACTGCTGTAGTGTGATTTACAATGGTGGCAGGGTTCCATCTCCATCCATGGCAGTTCTGGATGTTTTGTGTGTGTTTCAGTGTCTGTGTATGGGGCAATGCATTATAGGCTACTCACTCACAGTACATTACAAATGCCCTACTTTGGTAATCCTGCTGGTGTTATTAATTGTGAAATACACCTTTGGAGAACATGTACTTCAGTAATGTCCATGGCATGAACTATAACTGCGTAGTGCTGTAGTGTAGTAAACTAGTTATGTAGGGGTTCTACTCCCAGACATGACAAGTGTGTGTGTGTGTGTGTGTGTGTGTGTGTGTGTGTGTGTGTGTGTGTGTGTGTGTGTGTGTTTGTAACTCATATCCTGTGTAGAGGTGGTTGTGAGTGTGTGACACCTGTGGGCAAAGGAGGGGTTTTGCTAATTTCATTTATGGTGGCCCTACTATATCAAAATGTCAGCCATGCAGGGATAACAGATGTGAATAGCTGAGAGGCTGGGGTGCAAAGCCATACCCATACATGTGACATCAAGGCTAGCCAGTCACAGTTAACAACCCCACTGTGCCTTTACATGTGACTCACAATGGACATACCATGGCTGACAACATGCCCTGTATGGACAGATGACACTGACATTAGGGAATGCTGTTAGCATGCTATCAATGTAGGTGCAGGGTAAACCTGCTGACCATTACCAGTCCCTGCCACAGATGGGCATGACTGGCACATCTGATGATAACCTGTATTCACAGCATGGGCCGGACACCCCAGGTACAGTTCCACATGTCACTGTACATGCATGTGGGAGGTGTGCACATCCTAGACACCATCCAAGTCATGGATGAGGGAACACATACAGGGCAAGTGATACACAACATTGGCAGCACGCAATAGTCATGCAGGTGACTGGATGAGAGGTGCAATACCCACCTGTGTGGGCAAATGCAGAAGCTACAGGCCTGAGCCACAATGCAGACCATTGGCATGTGGCTTGATGTCAAGGTATACCCATCACCTACCTTTGTATAGCCTGCTGGCACTGTTTTCCACCACACACCCGTGCAGACATGCACCCATGCATGTCCGAACTGGCACCCTGCATATTTGTGTGTGTGTAGTATGGTGCATATGTCCACATCCACATGCACTACTCCCCCCAGGGCACAGTGAAGCATGCTGCCTGATGTCTGATACCCCCTCATACTCACTGTCCATACGACCTCCGTATGACCCATATGGTGCATGTGTTCCCTGCATATTGAAGTGTTGTGGCAATCCCTCTAGTGATGAGTTGCACTCCTGGCCCTGCCAAGTGTGTTAATGTGTGTGCGTCACTGTGTGAGTGTGCCTGTGTTGACCCTAGGACCTGTTCATGCAGACAGGCACATGTACATCACCTACTGTATATCTACCGTATCCCTGCTGAAGATGTCACTCACCATCACATATATGATCTGAGTGCTCCCCACCAGATAACCCATGTGGCGCCTCCAATTAACAGCATCGAACTGTGATAGCACTATATAGTTGTTGGGGGTTTGATACCCTGTGCTGGTATGTGTGTGACACAAACATGCTTCAGTTTTACCCTCCCAACCCTCCCTGACATATATTTGCTTCTGTCTGCCTCCCCCACTCCCTCTCTGGCGGATGTGCAGGCCCACACCTGCTTTGCTTAGGCAGCAGCATGTGTGTATTTTAAGTGATGCTGATTATCATGATCAGCTGATGGCCTCTGCATGAATTGCAGCCCTCCCCTAGCTGATTGCATGTGGAACAGCTGTGGTAACATTCCCATAGCCAATTGCATGTAAATGCACTCCAATACCTGGGAACATCCTGGTGGTGTTGGCCCTTGTCTGTCACTGTGAGCAGGAGCTAGAACTGTAGTTTGGCAAACAGCATCCCAGATGGGTTGGGGATTTACCTCTAACAACATACACTGTGGAAAGAGGGCAACAAACAGGAGGGGGATGTGCCTGACCTGACTACAGACTGTAAGTGCTGCTATACTGCATATGGAGCAATGTTGGTTTAACAATGTTTGACTGGATATGCCTGTCATACATGTCACAATACCTGATATGTCAGTTCCATGTATATGGGGATTCCCCATCTGCAGGGTCATTTGCAGGCTGGGCAGTGTTGTGCCTTTGGTTTCATGTGTTAGCCACAATGCATCTATCTGTGGAATGCAGAAGATAGTGTGAGGATTGCAGTTTGTTGATGGTGAAGTCTGTGCCCGTTACTGACTACATATCCCTCATCGGATATATGTTGCAACAAACTCCATTACAATGGTAGATTTATGAGGGTATTACAACAACATGTCTATACTGGCCCTGTTAATGTGCTGTCAGCCACACCTCTGTCAACCTTTTTTACATATGTCATGCATGAAGTGGTGCATATGTGCTGTACACCGTAAACAGTGTCATCATATCTGCTAACAAGCCAGTGGTATCTCAGATTGCTACACATGTCATGTACAGTAGGTGGTTACATTTTGTGCCATAACCAGGACATTGTGTTTATGTTTGTACAGTACTGAGGTCTGTATAGTGATGGTGAATGTTGGCAGTGTGTGTATTGTTAATATGTACTATGGCCTGTGTACAGACTGTGGCAGATGTCATTATTCTAGCTCCCCTTCTATCTGATGTTACATGCTGCCCCACTGTATGTTACCATTTTACCGTACATGTTTGTAGGGCCATACACACAAATGTACCATACCACAGACAGCCATCAGACCAAACTGTGTAGCAGCCCAGTATATGTAGGGTCATTCTGTGAGTGCAACATATGAGGATGGTGTAGAACAGATAGTTTATATACTGTACTCTTATGCTAGCGTACCATATGTGGCTGTGGCTGTGTTCACATTGGTTGTGGTTATGCACTGTCACACAGGTGTATCCTACTCTATGCTACGACATGGCTGTCAAGCCTGCTATATATGCAGGTACTGTACAATTTATAACATTAGGATGTCTGTCAGTAGCCAATGGCACACATGTTATGAGCAGATGTCACCTTCCACACACACCATGTCTGTGAAGACAATCCCAATGACAGTAGCAAATGTCTGTTAATATACCTCCTATACATACCTGACATCCCCTTACACTATGACTTTGGGACCATAGGCGCTGGGGTAGGGCTAAACTCCATGTCCAGGACATATGGTGGAAATATATGGA
>NC_056731.1:1455549408-1455584408 GCF_019279795.1 Protopterus annectens | reverse complement strand
TAGTGCCTTAGTCATTATGACACTTCACATGTGCATTTAAGGCAGTACTCCTGTGCAAATATAAATGTTATTTAGTAGGTTATACAACCCAACAATGTTAACATATGGATTTCACATGGAAACAGGATGTGCTGCAGTGGAAATGCGTGCACATTAGGCGGATGCTGTGCCCACTACAGTATTGCTGTTCTGCTTCATTTGAATATGTCTACCATAATGACATGCCCATGTTCCCTTCCCCCAGCCCCCGAGTTCCACATATACAGCATCCATCCATTCCCCAGTTGCTAGCCCTGCCATACCACACCTCCACACATTTCCCCCTCTGCACGTCTCTGTACTCCTCCAGTATATTGTCCCGACCCAAGCGTCTGCAGGCTCTTAATCCGTTTAGTCCACATACATACCAGCCTTCCCTTGATCCTCTTCCGATACTGGTGGAGACATCGATGTGACCCACAACTGTTGGTTCATCCTGCCAGGGACAGAACTGTTGTTGTGTCAAGAGTAGACTTAGTTGGTCTACCGTGTTTCTCCCACTGGTAGCATCCTACCAAGGTTTTGTGTAGCAGCGATTTGCTCACACACCTGGCCAGCCTCATCTTCTGGTTCCATGGAACCAGTGCCCCAGGTGTGACATACTGTGCATGAAGCATGCTCACATGTGCCCACGGTGTGCACCATATATCATTATTCCCTTCGGTATTATGCAGGACTACTGTTTTCACAGTATGATTGGACAGGCACTGTCCTGTGATGCACCTAGACTGCTAATAATATTGTGGTTGAGCAATGGACACATGTGCTGGTATTAATCTACACACTTATATACATTTCCTATACTGTTGGATGACTGTGCTGGATGACGTGTTAGTGATCACAGCAGCTGAATGTGTATCTGCCATGGCTTAGTGGAACTCGCGTTGACTATAATGTGCATGGTTGGGGGTTTGCAACCTGGCAGTGCAGATTATTTTGTTAATGGCCATGACAACAGCTGTTGGCTACAGAGTGACTAAGACACTGTAGAACATTTGTAGGCGGGCATGCACTAGTTTCCACGAAGCACAGCATTGCTGACCTCTAGTTGCAGTGTCTTGCACTGAGTTAGCCTCTACATTGCTTCACCAGTGTGGTAATCACATACCGGCAGCCAAACAGACTTACACCCGCTTGCTCCTGCATACGCACTCACAACCTCATGTATTTAGTTCACATTTGTCAACCGGGACAATCCGACTGTATGCTTGTCCATTGTCAGTGGTGGCCCAGGGAGTAGAGCTCCACATTGACCCCAGCTACTTATTCCAATTAATACTGGGGTGTTCACATTCATAGAGGGTAACAGACGTAACATAGCTATGTCCCCCATTCTTCATGCTTAGTTTACGTTAACATGTTGGTATTATCCATGCTTAGGTCAGGTTTACATCTCAGTTATGACTGTAGAAAAAGGTCAGCTTAAGGTGAAGTTGGATTCCTGTTTAACAGGTCTGGAGAGGTTACATGCAGGTATTCAGGGTATGTGTAGTTATTCCATACCTGTGTGGTACAGTAGAGGGGAATAGTTCAGGAGTAAGTAGGTAGGTAGTGAGGGTGACATTGTAACTGTATAGTAGCCTGTAGAAATAATTGGATGGGGAGCAATAGGGAAGGTTTGTCGGATGTTGGGATTTTTATGCGAGGCAGGACAAGAGGTGTCGGTTTCACTAGTTGATATAGTGGTACAGAGTGTGAGTTGGGGGTGAGGGTTTTGCAAGGTGGTGAGCCTGTGCTGATCCAAATGTGCTTGTGGTGTTCCTTCATTTGTTATTTACATGTGTCCTGTGGGACAGCTGTGATACTACATGTATGTTGGGTTCCAGATACTGGCATTACAGTGGGGGAAGAGGGTGTCACCTACATGTTACCTTAACCATTAATAGAAATGGAACAGGGGCTGATAGGTACGTGGTGTGAATGGGGCACATGGGGGGAGTTAGTAGGGGAATTATCCAAGGATGTACAGGACGGCTGCAGGGAAGGTCCACAGCTGGCCATGTTGTCTATGACAACAGCTGTGCATATACACTGCATTTGGTGTTTGTGTTGGACACTCACATCACCTGGGTGGGGGTGAAGATTACAATAATACCTTGTGATGCCAGTTAGATCAGCTTACATGCCTACAGTGGGGTGTTGCAACCATGTGTTCGTAGGTGTTGTGTAGTGGGTTATGCAACAACACATATGGTTATACCGTACTTTGCCATGTAAACTGGACTGTGCTGCAGTGGGAACCATATCGAGAATGGCTGCCCGTTAGGCTAAAGCATACCTTTTGAAACAAACAACAGCAACCACTAAGCACCAGAAAGCAGCAAGACACAACCAAAGTGTGATCCACCAATTTTATTGTAGCAAGTTCTTTTTCTCTGATGTCCCGGCCATAGCCTTCAAGGAGTAAAGAAACATAGAAACACATACATCTTATATAAAACAAACAGGCAATAATTAAATAATTAATTAATTATCCACTTAAAAGAAGTTCTAAACCAATATAATGAAACAATAAAATAATTAAATTAATACTCTCCAATTCATTTCTTCATTTAACCCATGAGGGCATAAAGTGCCAAACTTTAAAATATAAACAGCCTCTTTAAACAATAGCTGTTTTTTAAGATTGTTAGCATCAAAATAAGAAACATTCATTTTTTCCAGCATCGTACCTTTTAACCCCTCATTACTACCCTGATGATATTTTTTAAAATGCATAGCAACAGAACTATCTTCTTTACTATTAACAATATCTCTAGCATGTTCCATCAATCTAACTTTGAATGCCCTCTTTGTTTCACCAATATAAAATTGGTTACAGGGACATCTGAGGGTGTAGATAACACTCCCAGAATTACAACTGAAATGATCCAATGTATTAAAAAATATATTATTCATTTGTGGGAAACTCCTAAATACAAACTTACATGCCTTACATCTACCACATGTAGAAGTCCCAATAGATAATACTCTACGTTCTAAATACATAGGATGCATAGTAAATTTACTCCTCACTATAAAGTTCTAGATATTTTTCCCTCTTCTGAAAGAAAACCCCAATTTTTCTTTCAACCAAACTGTCACATTACCAAGAGAATTAAAATATTGCCAATAATACCTAACCAGTTGCATTATTTCAGTACTCAAACAACTGTATGTGGTTACAAAATACAAAGCATCAAATTGTTCTCTCATCCTATTTTTAAGAGAAATAGCAAATGCCTTATGGACACTACCCCTTGTTCTTCTGCAGTTACTTTCAAAAATTTTTTTACAGCTTTTATCCATTAGCTCATTGCTATAACCCCTTCACCCAAACATCTCAATAGTTTTGTTTAATTATTTTTTAAAAACATGATCATTATTACATAGCCTAGAAATCCTAAGGATTTTGCTAAAAGGCAGTGCCTCCAATGTATGGGGGGGGGGGGGTGGATGACAACTCTGTCCATGTACATACTGTGTCCCTTCATCAAACTTTCTGTTAACTGATGTATCCAAATTTTTACCATCCACAATATTCAATGTAGTATCCAAGAAAGAGATGCTAGTCCCTATTTTAAGGCCATCAAATTCTAAATAAAATCTATTCCTATGTAGCTTAGAAATGAAATTCACAACTAGAGCCTGACCCCCTTGTACCAAAAATATCAGGCCATCAATAAACCTATAATATCTAATGACATACCTACAAAAAATATATATTTCTATATAGATATTCAGTCTCATAAAGGCCCACAGCCAAATTGGCATACGTGGGGGCAAAAGCTGCCCTCATGGCAGTCCCTTGTTTTTGTTTATATAAATTGTTATTAAACTCAAAAAAATTATGAGTTAAGCAAAAATGTGTAAGTTCTACTATCTGTTCAGTAACTGGACTATTACCTAAAAAGAATTTAAGAGCCTCAATCCCAAATTCATGCCTGATATTTGTATAGAGGCATTTTACATCCAGTGTAATCCAATATTTGATTATTCCACTCAACATTCTTTACTTTATCTAAAAAAATCAAAAA
This sequence comes from Protopterus annectens, assembly GCF_019279795.1. Lineage (NCBI taxonomy): Eukaryota > Metazoa > Chordata > Ceratodontiformes > Protopteridae > Protopterus > Protopterus annectens. Next base: position 1,455,580,353 of record NC_056731.1, on the reverse strand, counting down.
TGTCACAGACATAGGAAGGTAAAGTTTTCACTGTAGGCAAAAAATTACTATGTAAAAAGAGACCTATGTTATGTAGGAAATAATTACAACCTGAAACAATAGGTCTCCCCAGGGGTTGTGTAAGACGTTTATGTATTTTAGGAAGGCAGTAGAATAAAGCCATCCTACAGCTGTCAACATTGAATTTCTTATTAATATCCTTTTCAGAAAAATAACCCAGTCTCTGGCCTTTCTTAAGTAATTCAACGTAATCAGACATAGCATTATTATAGACAGATATATCAGTCTTTTCATAAATACTACTATCATTCAAGTGTTCCTCACACATAGCCAAATATTGTAAATAGTGCATTACAACAAGCCTATTTCTTTTATCTGAAGGCTTAAATACAATATCTCGCATTTTACTCAACACTTGAAGAGCTTTCCACTCACCCAGGGAAAAATTGTATTTATTTATTTATTATTTATTTATTTATTTCAGTTTGATTACCAGGGAAGTCCACTGGGCTATTGGGCCCGTTTTCAGTGGAGGCCCGTGGAGAAAAGCTCCAAAACAAACAAACAAATCAATACATTTATATATACAGATTACAAAAATAATTTCAAAGTACTTGCAAATCCATGTTCAAATTCTGAATTACAATGATAATTCCAGTAAACAAGTAAAGTCTAAGTCACTCTAAGAAACAAGTATCAGGTGGTTGTAACAGAAGAAACACAACAATTCCACTTTTGTTTTGAGTGAGAGGCAATACTTGGGATAATACTGTTTTACTGTGCTGTTCACTAAGCATAGTGCATTATAGAAAGGAGAACAGGTGCAGAATAGAAGGAGGTTAGTCTGGGGCAAATGGAGTAGAAAGTTTAGGTATTAAAGGCAGAGGAGAGCAGTTGCAAATTCTGTTATGAAAGATTCCAGATTTTTTTTATAAACTCATTGTAAGAACCTTCAATAGCAAAATTCAATAAATTTGAAAAATGCACATCTTCATTCAAGACAGGTAGCATAAAACAGCTTTTATATGTAACATATTCAGTATCCAGTCTACAGTATGCATTACATACACTATCTGAATTACAAGTATAAAAACTTTCAAATGAGGTATCAAGAATATCCTTGGACATAGATATATCAATATCTTCCCTAGTATTGTAAAAATAGTTTTTTAGATGAAGTTTTCTACTAAATTTAAAGACATCGCATTTAATGTCATGCATACGCGGTAAAACAGTTGGTATGAACTTCAGTCCACGGTTTAAAACCGAATATTCTAAATTGGAAAATGACTGTCCAGATAAATAAATTAACCACTTCATTCTTAGAAGAGGGAAGAGAGAAACAGTCAGCATTTACCTCTTTTAAACCCCCCTTGTTGGTACTGGTCTCTCTGTACTTGTCCCTGTGTTTCACGCTGGCGTTTTCTCCCCTGTTTGCCACCTCTGTAGTTAGAGGAGTCATACCAAAAAGTCTGTTGAAATCGTTCAGGATGCTGCACTGCTGTTAGGGCAAGAAACTCAGAATTATGTCCCACGTCTTCTTCATATGAAGTATTCTGGCCCTCTGAAGCAGAAAAAGAAGAATTGTAGTAAAGAACATCTCCTCCCTCTTTTTGGAATCGTACGTGATTACGTGACCTTTTTCTATTGGCTCTGGAGATGAAAGCTTTACCATTCTCATAGTCACGCAAGTCCCGGAGCAGTTTACCTTTTTTTCTTTCTGCCAGTTCTGTCTCATATTCCCTTAATCTAGTATTGATGTCAAGCAGAAAATCATCAAGTATATGAGCAGAAACTCCAGCCGATAGATTCTCACATAGCTTTTTAATTTCTGCTCCCAGTTCTTTTAGTCTAACCCTGTCCCATTCGACGAGAATGTTCACCCATTCAGATGCACACTTATGTGCAGCTGCCACCCAACGTTTATGGAATGCAATGTCAGTCTCTTTCTCTAAATTAAACAGGAGGGTAGGGTCTTTATAAATTCTTAACCCACAGGGTGTAATGTCCAAATCAACATACTTCTGTAAGCCAGATAGATTAAAAAAACATTGTAGTCTCCTTCCACATACATTTTTCCAATTCATCAAACAGAGACTTACTTTCTGCAATAAGAGATAATGGAAGTTTCTGACCCACACTGTTAAATGGATTAAAACAACATTTATTCCTTTCTTCTTCCCATCTCTCCCATGCTGTATACACTGTAGGTACATTACCAGCCACATTTCTCTGTTGTAGACCATGATCTACGCGGTCTGTAGAGTTGGCTAGAAAATTATCCAAGGACATTTTAGTACCATTCAAGGTATCACGAAATATACGTGGTAAATGAAGTTGTGGATCACTGGTCATGATGAAACAAACAACAGCAACCACTAAGCACCAGAGGGCAGCAAGATACAACCAAAGTGTGATCCACAAATTTTATTGTAGCAAGTTATTTTTCTCTGATGTCTCGGCTGTAGCCTTCAAGGAGTAAAGAACCATAGAAACACATACATTTTATATAAAGCTAATAAGCAATAATTAAGTAATTAATTAATTATCCACTTAAAAGAAGTTCTAAACCAATATAATGAAACAATAAAATAATTAAATTAATACTCTCCAATTCCTTTCTTCATTTAACCCATGAGGGTACAAAGCGCCAAACTTAAAATATAAACAGCCTCTTTAAACAATAGCTGTTTTCTAAGATTGTTAGCATCAAAATAAGAAACATCAATTTTTTCCAGCACCGTACCTTTTAACCCCTCATTACTACCCTGATGATATTTTTTAAAATGCATAGCGACAGAACTATCTTCTTTACTATTAACAATATCTCTAGCATGTTCCATCAATCTAACTTTGAATGCCCTCTTTGTTTCACCAATATAAAATTGGTTACAGGGACATCTGAGGGCATAGATAACACCCTCAGAATTTCAACTGAAATGATCCCATGTATTAAAAAATATATTATACGTTTGTGGGAAACTCCTAACTACAAACTTACATGCCTTACATCTACCACATGTAGAGGTCCCAATAGATAATACTCTACATTCTAAATACATAGGAGGCATAGAAAGCATACCTGTTGACTGTACAGTTTCCGCAGACTGTCCAGAGTTTGCTTCATAATTTTGGTGTGTTCCTCTTACAATCTGCACCTGTCTGGCAAATACCTGGGAACGGAAGTCATTAAATACATACAAGTATTTGAGTTTAAGACTCCACATCCTTCAGATGAGTCATGCTAATGCATAACCATTATTCTATCAGCTTTCTAAGGTTGTAAGTCGAATATTTAATTTCTGTCCTTATTTGTCCCCCCAACAGTTTAGGTTCTTTCCAGAGGTTTTGCTCTAAGAGGTTGAGAGGTATGGCAGACATTCTGCCCAATTTGCAATATTACTTACATCCCCGGGGCGGTCCAAATATAACTGCATCAGCCAACACCTGCACATCTAGGCCCATAATTGTATACCCATAGTTCTCCCGCCTGCTCCTCCTCTACAGCACTCATCCTTACTGTGGGTGCAGGTGGGGTCCGACCACACCACTACATACTGCCCACTCTCCACGTCTCCAGACCCATGTCATACATGTTACACATTTGTTGATTAGACCCCTCACCCCCATTTGCACGGCCTGTGAACATATGTAATTCTTAACTGCTGTATCATATCCTAGCCATATATATATATATATATATATATATATATATATATATATATATATATATATATATATACGCATATTTACACACATAAATCTCTCTCTCTCTCTCTCTCTATATATATATATATATATATATATATATATATATATGTGTGTGTGTGTGTGTGTGTGTGTGTGTGTGTGTATATATATATATATATATATATATATCTACATAACTATATACATATATATCTGTATATGTATGTAAATATATATATATATATATATATATATATATATATATATATATATATATATATATATCTAACGACATATGGATGTATGAGTGTCTGCATATGTATATATCTATGTGTGGGTATTTATATGTATTCTGTCTCTGTATGTATATATTTGTACTACGGAGAGGGAGAGGTATATCTGTATATAGCTATGGGTAGACATACACACACATACCACTACATATTTACATCTACATCTGGTTATTCTGTTTTTTGCCATATAAAATAGACTTTGCTGCAGTGGGACTCATAGCGGGTGTGGCTGCTCATTGGGTGGTGCCTCTGCCCAGTGAACACTATTGTTTACATCACGGAGGTTATCCGTATAGACCCACTCCAGCAAAAACCTGCACGCCTAGACCCATAATTAGCTACCCATAGTTCCCCCACCCACACCTCCTCTATAGCACTCATCGTTACTCTGGGTGCAGGTTGGGTCTAAACACACAACTACACACTGCCCACTGTCCACTTCACGGGACCCATCTCGTATGTTGTCTCGACCCATGGGTCGTCAGGCTTTCCCACCCTTGTATTCCGGGTATATACACACCCCGCCTTGATAGGTCAGCACACGGGCTTCCTCTCATAACAAGACAATTTTTGGGGTGTCCCCCAAGGGGAGCAGTGGATTGTTTACATTGTTTTTGGGTTTGTTTGTATGTTTCCTCTGTCCAGCTGGGGGGGGGGGGAGTCCATGCTACGTGTTGCATGTTTCTTGCTTGGGCCCCTCACCTCTATTGGCATGGCCTGTGAACATATGTCATTCCTGGGTGCTGTATCTTATCATAGGTATATATCTATGTGTATCTACACACACACACACACACACACACACACACACACACACACACACACACACACATATATATATATATATATATATATATATATATATATATATATATATATATATATGCAAAAGCATCAGAGAGCTCCAAAGCAGACACCCACAAAACCTGCACCTCCTGTCACAAACCAGACAACACATAAAACACAAAATCAGTGTGCCGCACAATAACAGCCCTTAAGGCGAAATAACATACCTAAAACACTAGTAATAGGTGACTCAATAGTCAGGCACACTGATGCCCCACTCACTAGGCTGGACAAGGAGAAGGTTACTGTTAGCTGCCTGTCAGAAGCCAGAATCCACCACATAACACAAGCACTCAGGTCACTCCAGAACAAGTACAAATATGACTCTGTCATTGTTCATGTTGGTGTGAATCACCTGAGCCGTACCTCCCTGGACTGCATGAAAAGAGACATGGAAGAGTTCTCTGATCATGTAGCCCAGGCGGGTATGACCTGACCTTGAGTAGCATCCGGCCCTCACCAAGAATAATACCTCAGTATAAAGAAAAAATGATCAATTTCAACAATTAGCTAAGCTTCTGGTGTCATTCAAAGGGGAATCCAGTGTCTGTCAGCCTGGGATGACATGCTCGACAAGCCACGTTGCTTCGCAAGAGATGGCTTGCACCTGTCACTCCTTGGCTTTCAAATACTGGCCAAGGCTCTTGCTGCCCCCATAGTGCCTTTTTTAGGCAAGGCTCAAAATTCAAACTCACCACCGTAAACAGCACAAGTAAAAAATTGAGGGTTATGCTACTCAATGCCAGGAGTTTAAATCTCAAAATGCATGCGCTCGAAGCATTCCTAAGTATGGAGAATGTCAACATCTGTGCAGTAACTGAAACCTGGTTCAAGGCTCCAGAGAGCACTCCAGCACTACTGGGCTACAACTCATACCATACATTTCGGCCACAGAACATGGACCAAAACACAAAAGGAGGCGGTGTATCCATATTCATCAAGGATACCCACACCTCCAGGTTAGTGGCGCAGCATGATACCTCTGAGATCATCCATGTGCAACCAACATCAGGCAAATCTGAAATGCAAATTGTGGCCTGCTACAGATCACCCTCCATGACCCAGGACCACCACTCCACCTTTCTGGAGACACTGGAAAACATGATGGTCCTACCGAACACCCTGATCTTGGAAGATTTAAATTACCCTACCATTAACTGGGAAAACTACTGGAGTACAAACTCCCAGGCTCAGTGTTTCCTGGAATTTATCAACTCAAATGCCCTGGATCAGCTGGTAAACTCCCCTACCAGAGGCCACAACATATTGGACCTGGTCATCACCAACATGGGTGACAGGTGCTCCATACCAGAGGTCAACCCATCACTGGTTAGATCAGACCATAAACTAATCACCCTGGATGTCCACACCCCACCACCACCCCCAACCAAGGAAACCACAGTGAAAAACTTTTCTAAAGCAAACTTCACCTTACTTAAGGCAGAGGTGGTAAGTTTCAAAGCCCCCACGCTAAAGGATAACACTGCCCAAGATGCAGAATCCTTTACAGTTGCACTCTAAGAGCACCTACAAGGATGCATGGATCGTGCCATCCCTAGCAAAAATGAGACTCACTCCCCTAAGAGAAGGGAACCAGTCTGGTGGACCGTGCCATAAACAGGTTATACAACAAAAGGAGGAAACTAGTTCAGAAAAAAAGCAAATCCCAAGAAGTAAAGATGTCCCTGATCAGTATCAGTAAGAAACTAAGGTCCCTCATAAAATCATCCAAGGCTAACTTTGAAAGAAAAATAGCCAAGGATTCGAAGGATAAACACAAAGCCTTCTTTAGCTATGTCAAGAATCTAAGTGCCAACTCACAGATATGCTCTGAGATAGTGCAAAATAGCACAAAATTTACTGAACCTACTGATATTGGCAACATACTGGCAGACAGATTCAATGCAAACTTCACCTCCCTCTCACCTTCAAAAGGGCTCACAACAATACTGGAAAAGTGTACTGTCCCAGAAATCACAGAAGCACAGGTGAAAACAGCCCTTTCAAAAGCCAAAAATACAGCATCAATGGGGCCAGATGGTGTCCCAGGCTGCGTCTTGCACGAACTACAGAATGAACTAACCCCCCACCTAAACACGCTGTTCAACCTCAGCCTCTCCACAGGCTGCATCCCCATAGAATGGTGCACAGCAATGGTTAATCTGCTCCACAAAGGAGGGGCCACAACTGACCCTGGTAACTATTGCCCCATAAGCCTGACTAGCCTGGTCTGCAAGGCTATGGAGTGCATCATCATGGAACTCATTAACAAAGACATTGGGAACCTCCAAACACTTAACCCAACCCAGTTCGGCTTTGTTAAGGGCAGATCATGCCTACTAAACCTGGTTGACTTCTTTGAGACAGTTACCAAGGCCATAGACGAGGGAAAGGTGGTTCACACAGCCTACCTTGATCTTGCCAAGGCATTCAACACCATTCCTCACTTGGGTATTATAGAAAAACTCACCAGCCTGAACATAAACCCCTCTGTCACAAGATGGGTTGCCAACTGGCTTACAGACAGAACTCACACGGTAAGAATAGCGGGCTCCAGGTCTGACTCTAAACCAGTCACAAGTGGTGTCCCGCAAGGTTCAGTTCTGGGACACCTACTGTTCGGCATATATTTCTCAGAAGTACAGGCAAACACAGGAGGACTATGGCTAACTAAGTTCGCCAATGACTGCAAATTGGGAGCCATAATTGACTCTCCAGCTGACACAGACATCCTCTAAAAAGGTCTTACTGAGACAGACACCTGGTGTCAAAGTCATGGCCTCAAGCTAAATGTCAAAAAATGCATAGTTTGGGAAAAACAAAACACCCATGAATTACCACATAGGCGGCAGCCCCCTTAATACAGAAGAGGTAATAAGAGATCTGGGGACCCAGGTAGATAGTAATCTCTCCTTTGACAATCATATTGCCAAAGTAGTTAGGAAATCCTTCTATGTGGCCCATGTAATTACTAAGGGGTTTGCATCTAGAAATAAAGAGGTTATAGTGCCCCTCTACTCATCACTCATCAAACCCATCAAAGAGTACAATGCCCCCATTTGGGATGGACCTCACAAGACACTTCCAACAGCTTGAAAGACCACAAAAGCACCTCAACAAGAGGATTACTGGCCTCAAACATATGTCCTATGCAGCCCGACTGAAAAAACTCTGGCTGTACTCAGTGGCATATCACTTACTCAGAGGTGATCTCTGCCAGACTTACAAAGCCATGACCAAATCAGAACTGATGGACATACTCCACCTAAAGAAATCCAAGTCACTGCTTGCCACACGCTCTAGTGAGCTAAACCTCACAACAACAATAAATAGACCATGCTGGAGGGGATAGATTCCTGTCACAGAGATTCCCCATGCTTTGGAACAAAATTCCTAACTACATTAGGCAGAGCCCCTCAGTAACACTCTTCAAGAGAAGCCTTGACGAGTGGATGGGTAACAGAAAATAGACCCCTGGGATCACTTCATTGTCTCTGCTTGACAGAGGCTCAGTTAATTAATGAATGGGGTGGCAAAAGCCGACACACTCTGGCTAGGTTTATAAATGCCCTCGGGCAGATAACCTAGTACCTACCTATGAACATATCTATATATATATATATATATATATATATATATATATATATATATATATATATATATGGGTGTATATGTCTGCATATATATATATATATATATATATATATATATATATATATATATATATATAGATATATATATATATATATATATATATATAGTTATATATACACATACATACATATTGCTGTATATATATCTAACGCCATGTGGATGTATGGGTGTCTGCATATGTATATCTGTATTTTTTGTGGGTATTTATTTATATGTCTATCTATGTATGTATACATTTGTGCTACAGAGAGGGGGGGTATATATCTATATAGTTATGGGTATTCATACAAACACATATACCTCTAATTCTTTAGCTTCATATCCAGTAATGTTGACTGGTATTGCTGGATACTGTGTTCCGAGTACATACTGGCCAACCTTGTGTACCACTTATGTTTTGCGATACCTATGACTGGCTCTGTTAGTGCACACAGACTCACACATGACACTGGCCATTTGATACGGTGTGCTTAATGCACTTTCAAGCGGCTGTGAGCGGGTTGGAGCAGAGGTTAGCATTGCTGACTTCTGGTCAGAGTGTGTTGCATGCAGTTAGCATGTTCTTTGCTTGATCTTTGTCAGCAGTGCTTCACCCTGCCCATACGCACTTGCACACGCTTACTATTGCTTACATTTGCTTACTAGTACTTATCTGTGCTTACTCCTGCTTACTGCTGACTTATTCATTCTGGTACTGACTCTTCACATGTGCATTTCATGCAGTACTCCAGTTCACATTTAATTGTTATTTAGTAGGTTCTACAGCAATAAAATGTGCATAATTGTTCGTATACAGATTACACTTGGAAAATGGTATGTCCTGCAGTGGTACTTGAGCCGGGAATGCCTCCTCGTTAGGTGGATGCTCTGACCACTACGCTATTGCTGTGCTGCTTCATTTGCTATACCTTCCTTGTTATCCTCTTCAGCCTTTCATGCTGCTTTACCCGTAGCTAAGCAATGGGCAGATGCACGTACCTACGGTTAGCTGTACTCAGAGTTTTAAATACATTACTACAAGGGTTTTTTCGTGTTTTTTTCAGTGTACATTTGCTGTTGAACACATGGGGAGTGTTGGTGGGGATATGCAGACACTTATGTTCGGTCTCGCTCTTTTATGTACACATTCTGCTGTTCTACTTTGCAGGGGCATGTTTATTCTGAGAGCTCTGTTCTCAGCCACGACCCTGCACTTGTCTACGCTCCGTGTAGCATTAGGGGTTCAGGCAGCGTGCCTTCCTTAATTTGCATGGCGCGCTGCCATCCTCCTCCTGAACTGGCGCTTCAGTGCAGGACTAGAGTAGTCCTGCATGGAGGATTAGTGAATCCGGGGGATTCATTTCTCTACTGCGATATATCCTAGATTAACAATCTTGATGTCATTTTTGTTAATATTCCTTGACCTTTCTAATATTGCCTATTGTTAGCTGGTACATCACTTAGTAAATGAAGCCAGACCAAAAAAAGTTCTGGACACCATGAATAGGTATGGATGTCAACTGGAAGTACAGAAAAAGGGCACTGCAGATTTGAATGAGATATACACACCTGCAGAGTCTCAAAAACCTGCACAGAGTGCAAGATGAGTGCAGTAGCTCACACAGGCAATATGTCTTCCGTGTGATCCAGGAACAGCCGACAGGGGCGTGCACGAGACCTCCAGCACTAATCTTGTATGGACTAAGAGCTGGTATGCGAATCACCTCATTTGCTGGAGAAATCCATGCAAATGAGGTGATATTGCTATCCAGGAAGCTTGCAATAGTCCATGCAAGACAAGTGCTATCTGCAGAAATATACTCGGTTAATAACCGAGTACATTTCTGCATATTCCAAAATGGAGCTAAGACATCTCCAAATAAAGGCTGAATATTATTGAGGAAGCAAGCCAATGGCCAAGTAGAAGGCCATTGGTATTGCAAATTGTTTAAAAAATAAATAAATAAATAAAAAAGATCCAACCATGAATGAAGGCAGGATGACCTTTATATAAAGTGTGCAAGCGCTTTCGTCTCGACAAGACTTCATCAGATACAAAAAACACACAGGTGCTACAAACAACTTATATAATGCCTCACAAAACAATCAATTAAACTTTTAAAGAAACACACACATAAAATATATACATATATTAAATATTAACTATACTAATACTAAATACTTTTGACCAAAAACATTAAAATGAGTAAAAAAAACAATTAATTCTACAATGTAATTCATGTTAAACCCTAGCTGCTTTTGCTAAGAAGAACTTAAATGGCAACTTAGGCTGAGGGCACATATTGCTCCTGGTCTAAATGAATATATTAGTATTAAACCAGTTTTACAAGCAAAAGCTGCTAGGGTTTAACATGAATTACATTGTAGAATTAATTGTTTTTTTACTCATTTTAATGTTTTGGGTCAAAAGTATTTAGTATTAGTATATTTAATATTTAATATATGTATATATTTTATGTGTGTTTCTTTAAAAGTTTAATTGATTGTTTTGTGAGGCATTATATAAGTTGTTTGTAGCACCTGTGTGTTTTTTGTATCTGATGAAGTCTTGTCCAGACGAAAGCGCTTGTACACTTTATATAAAGGCCGTTCTGCCTTCATTCGTGGTTGGATCTTTTTTATTTATTTATTGTGTTTTTGGGCCTTTTTTAGTGAACTTTTTAGTTTTCTTGGATCCAACGGTCGTATTTCTGGTGGTTGGCCTTTTTCTTTTGGTGCTACCTTCATTGTTACACCATGGGTGATTCCTCTGGTGATTCCACTGTCATTGGCAGTGAGGATATGTTTAGCCTGACCAGCATGGCTAAAACACAAAGAGAAGTCTGCAAAGTTCATGAGGAGGTTGCAGCACTTAAAAGTGATCTTTCCAGGCTTATTGAACTTTTAAGCCAAAAGGAGTCAGCTGGTGGCGCTGTTTCCCAGCCCACAGAGCCTTCATGTGTGCCTAAGATTTGTGCCATGCCTTTCACGTCGTCTCCACGCTCGGTACCTGTGAGTCATGGTGGGATACAGACGGAGAGTGGGTATGTGCCTTCTAACAGTGTTACATCTTTGGATGGTCAGGTTCAAATGGTTCCTAATGCGAGTGGAATAAGACTTGAAGACAGTAACCATCAAGGTGAACGACCTATTTGCGACAACAATGCTACAGGTACTGTCTTTAATATTCGTCAAAATCGCCAGAGAGGTGTCATGGTTGTTTCTAGCATTTCAGGCACTCAGGATGCCGTACATAACAATGATGTGCCTTTTGAACCTAAAAAATGTTTTCAACGTGTTCAATAGGAATTTTGACTTTAATCCTGTTGATAACATTCATTTTGCTAACCATGGTTATTGTGACAATTCCGTTGATTCCTTGACTTTAAAGGACATGATATTTTCTTTAGAAAAAAAACTTTTTAAATACAAATGTTTGGAGCTGGACAATCGTTATTTACATTGTTGTATTGAACATGGTTTTGTCCCACAAGGTTTAAGATTTTTTAAATACCCTTTTGGTGTCATATATTCAAAAGATGTTTTAAAAGATTTACATTCTTATTTTGATGAGTGTGGTTTGGGCCTTATCAAAAGACTTATGAAATACAATGATGCCACTATGCTGCCTTTGTGTAAGGAGATAAATATTTTGAATGAAAATATTTTAAAAGATTTATTATTTTCTGAATTTGAATCTTTGTATAGGAAAATCCCGGATAAAATTGACAGGAGGGTTAACAACATTTTTTTAAGGAAACAAAAGAAATTCCTGAGTGATCAACAGCAGTATAGTGTTGGTAAAGTTTATCCGGGTCCTATTTTTAATAATAGACATGGTAATAGAAATAATATAAATACAGATGCAAATACAGGATTTGGTGATGACATTAACCCTCTTGTGACTGACATTCATGATCAAGGGGCGCCACCAGATAGAGGGACGAGTTACAATAGACCCCTTGATGAGTTAGATTCCTTTTCTGAACCGCAAGACCCTTTTTTATTCCCCAGGAGGTCAGAACAATTGGCCAGCAAGACCAGGCATCCTCCAGACCCAAGTCATTCGAGCAATGGCTATGGGATGAATTATGGATGGAAAAGGGTGGTCAAGAAGGGCAAATAGTGATTCAGGAATAGACCAATGACATTGTATCTGAATACAATGGTTTTAAAATTTATAACTATTCCACTCAAGTTATAGGGAAACTACATTTCAACTTGTTTTCCAGAGGATTCAAATATGTTAAAAGAAACCCTGGTGATCTAGCTAATCTCTTGGTTGATTTTAAATTATTTTTAAGAAAGTTAAATTTAAATATGATTTTTAACAAAACAGATAAAGAGAATAACAATGTTTCAGAGGGTTTAGTTCGAAGTAGTACCTACAATCGACCCCTTCACCCTGTTTTATTGCTATATGAAAAAATAGTTATGGATGAAATATATGAAGCCTTTCACAGGCACAAGTTAAACTGTGGTTTAACCAATTTAAGATATGATGAAATCCAACTACTTCATCACTTACAAGGGCAAAAAGAACTGCATATCATGCAACCTGACAAGGGAGGGGGTGTTGTGTTGTTCGATACTGAGGAATATTATAATTCTATTACCAATATCTTGTTGGATTTCACTACTTACTCTCCCATTTCAATTAATGAAATCAACATAGCCTATGGGAGAATTGACTCTATTTTAGAAGAATACCTATTAGAAAATAGGATTGATTGTAAGACCCACAGATTTTTGAGACAAAACAATTCTATAATTCCCACCTTTTTTGGACTGCCTAAGGTTCACAAATCCATTTCAGCTCCAACTTTTCGACCCATTATTTCTGCTAGAAATTCTAAAACATATCCACTAGCGGTTTTTGTTGATTATCATATTAAAGAAATTTTGATGAAAACCGTACATCTTTTAAGGGATTCATGGGATTTTCTTAGCAAATTAACCCCATATCTGTGGAGTGAGGACGTCAGTTTCCTTACTATTGATGTGAAGAATTTATTTACCTGTATTCCCCATGATCTGGGTTTTGAATACTTTAGTGACAGTATTTACAAACACTCTTCCCTAGAGAAGGACCAGATTCCATTAATTTTGGAACTTTTGGAAATTGTTTTAGAGCATAATTTTATCAGTTTCCAAGGTGACTATTTCCAACAGACTAGTGGTGTTGCAATGGGGGCAGCTTGTGCCCCCATGTACGCCAACTTGGTCATGTTGGAGTGGGAGAGTAGATATGTATTTGGCAGTCCCTTTCAAGGAAACATTAAAATGTATCTTAGATTCCTTGACGATATTTTTATTTTATGGAAAGGAGCCACAGAAATGCTCACTTTGTTTATGGAGTACTTGAATAATAGTACCAGTTTTCTTGCCTTTACACACACTTGGCATCCTGACACTATTAACTACTTGGACATTACTATTGTTAAAACTAACAAGAATTTTAAATCTAAGATTTACCGTAAGGATACTTGGTGCAATAGTTATTTGCACTTTGACAGTCATCATCCTATATTTCAAAAGAAAAGCCTTGTGAAGGGACAGGCAGTTAGGATAGCCAGGATGACTTCAGATTTCAATGACTTGAAGAATGAATTTCTTTTTTTGGGTAGTAAGTTTATTGAAAGGAATTATCCTTTAGATATGGTTTGTGACATATTGGCTAAGGTCTATGGTGAATGGGGCAAAAGATATAAGCCATTGTTAGGTCAGCCCCTTGTCGCTTTAGGGTCTCAGTGTAGAGATAGGAAAGATTTTAGGGGGTCCTGTGTTACAGAGTTCACTACATTTTCAGATAATTTTACTAATATTATTAGTTCAAATTGGTGTATGTTAAAAAGTAATAAAGATCTCTTCGAGGCAGTAGGACCCAAACCTATATTTACTTTTAGGACAGGAAGGAATTTTAAAAATGTTTTTGAATACATTGACAACAATGTAAGACATTTTAACAAGAATACTTTTCCTTGTGGCAGTTGCAGCCAATGTTCATACATCATTAGTGATGCACATATCAGATTAAAGAATGGGCTCGACAGTTTTGTGAGATTCTACAGGGGCAACTGCAGAACCATGATGTTGGTTTATTTGGTGATATGTGGTGGGTGCCCTGCATTTTATGTTGGAAAATCTGAGAGGGCACTCAGAGACAGAATATATGAACACACATATGATATTAGGACAGCCAAAGAAAGCAGTGCACTTTTTAAACATTATGAGATATGTGCTTCTTTTTTCTGGTTATAAATTTGGTATTATTGAAGTTGTTAGAGATAATGTTAGAGGGGGAGATTGTAAAAACATTTTATTAAATAAAGAACTTAAATGGCAACTTAGGCTGAGAGCACATATTGCTCCTGGTCTAAATGAATATATTAGTATTAAACCAGTTTTACTAGCAAAAGCAGCTAGGGTTTAACATGAATTACATTGTAGAATTAATTGTTTTTTTACTCATTGTAATGTTTTTGGTCAAAAGTATTTAGTATTAGTATATTTAATATTTAATATATGTATATATTTTATGTGTGTGTTTCTTTAAAAAGTTTAATTGATTGTTTTGTGAGGCATTATATAAGTTGTTTGTAGCACCTGTGTGTTTTTTGTATCTGATGAAGTCTTGTCCAGATGAAAGCGCTTGTACACTTTATATAAAGGTTGTTCTGCCTTCATTCGTGGTTGGATCTTTTTTATTTATTTTTGGGCCTTTTTTAGTGAACTAAAAAATAAATAAAACAACTTTTATTTTTTTCTTTTGCAGATCTCAGCTGTTTAAGCATAGGGCAGCGGCGCACAAACAAGATCAGGGGGGAAATAAGAAAATAAACTGAAAATGAGCATTCTAACAAAATTCAGTATTCTGCCATGCAAGTCAATGGCAGGCAAAAGACAACCTGGCCAGTGAGTAGTGGTTGCTAAGGGGGGAGGCTCAGTGTGGGACATGTAACTATGCATTAGCAGGCAATCCTATGCAAATGAGGGAAAGGTTAGTGAATCCCAGATTCTCCCAGGGTGTGAGGCAGGTCCCAAGAGTGTAAGAGTATAAATAACTGGGTGCAAGACTAGGATATAGGTGACATTATGGGGAGTGTGTGTCAGGCACACTGTAAGCGGATTGGAGACCTGTGGCTCAGGATTGCTCCTAGGTTAGCACAGCTAAGCTAGGGGTGTGTCTAAACATGCCTAGCACACTTTACAAAGTGAAAGCAGGTGTGTGCACTGCGTACCATGTCTTACAGGAAGAAAGAGGAAGTTAAACCAGGAAAAAGCAGCTCTGTGCACATATGAGCACTCCGTTTGTGAGGTGCAGACACGGGCTTAAACAGGGAGGCAATGGGAAGGGAAAACAGCAGTAGGAAGGTAATCAAGGAGAACTAGCTTAGCTGACAGGTGAAATGTATCAGAATCAGCCAATTACACAAGCAACAGACCAGCCCAGCCCAGCACACCACTATAAACTATGCAAACAACTTTCCCCCTTGTTTTTCCCAAAAACTCTGCACCACCAGTGTATACAGATGGGGAAATTTTACAAAACAAAAGCAAGAGAAAAAATGTTAGAGGCTGCTTTTGCTATCATAAACCAGCATGTGCAAGATGCTGAGGATGGTGAGGATGTTAATGCTGCAGAGCAACCCACAGTGAGGAGACGGAGAAGAGTGTACAGACCCAGGGTAACCTACCAAGGGCTACATGAGCTGGAGATAGTGGAGTGCTATAGGGTGGACAGGGACCTCCTAGAGCAAATTGTTGAGCTGTGCTGGCCACGCCTCACACACAGAACTAACAGATGGGAACCCATCCCAGTGGATACCAATGTATGTGTAGGCCTAAGAATACTAGCTACAGGTACCTTCCAAAGGCCAACTGGGGATATGATGGATATTTCACAGGCATCAGCATCCAGGGTACTCCACCAGTTCCTGAATGCCATGTCAGCACATATCGGTGAGCATGTATATTTCCCCATCACCCGTGAGGCGTTGGCCAGCAATATGCATCTCTTCCACCAAATAGCAGAATACCCTGAGGTAATGGGTGCAATAGACTGCACGCACTTATGCATTAAAGCACCACCAGCTGAGCCGGGTAGGGGCTACATCAACTGCAAGGGCTTCCCCTCCATCAGCTGCCAGGTTGTGTGCGATGCCCAGGGCTTAATAATGAATGTGTGTTCTGGCTGCACTGGAAGCTACTATGATTCCTACATCTGGCATCTGATGCAGCTCTACCAGACATTTCCCAATGGGGACATCTCACACAGTCACCTAGTGGGGGATGCTGGATATGCATTGGAACCATGGCTGAAGATACCCATCAGAAATGCACACACATCCGAACAAGAACTCCATAATGATGCACACGCACAAACACGAATCATAATAGAGTGTGTGTTTGGGATGCTCTAGTCACAGTTCCGGTGCCTGGACACATCCAGTGGAGCCTTGTAGTATTCACCAACTACATGTACCCAAATTGTCCTTGTATGTGCCATGCTACACACTATGATCCTGTGGAAACAGCTGCAGCAGGAACAGCATGAGGCAGGGCCACACAGCCCCCCACCAGTGCCAAGGCCCACACAAGTGCAGAGTGATTCGGAGGAGGAACAACCTGAGCCTGCCCCAGTAGGCAGAAGGAGGCGTGCCTAGTATGCCCTGGCCTTGGCAAAGAGGCAACACATAGCACATGCACTGACACAGTAGGGACCCAGGGAATGGCACCTCTCTCCGACTCGCACATACAGTAAAAGGTATGCAAAACATGACACTTCCTGTACTCAACCATATATAGGGAGTGTACTATGTTCATCTGACATAGGCATCCCTGCATCTCCACCCTCAATACTGGGACACACACAAGGTAAGTGACTCTCACATGCCAGTCGGGGGGGCACATACCCAACAATAGTCACAACCAACAGGATAGGTGTAGACAAACACAAACAAATGCTGTACTATGGCTTCTGAATGAGCCCCATGGGTAACCCCTACCCCAGCCCTACACAGACAGACTACAGCAGGCCAGCCAGTTTGATGTAAGTTGTGAAGGCTAGGAAATCAGAAACTAATATGTAGGTAGTTAAAGATAAGATCTGTAGTACACTGGTATGCCTCTAGCCAGCACAATAGGTAAGACTACAGACTGAAATGGTGTACCTGACATACCAGTATAGTCCTAGCAACTGCGTAAAAGTGTAAGGTGTGCCACACCATCCTATGTACACTTATAGTAACAGTCAGGTGTCTCCCACCACCCCTTTGTAGAAAAGTAGAAACAGTTTGGTGCCCCCCCAGCTATGCAAAAATGTAGCAACAGTCAATGCCAAATGACTGATATATACCCTGCAGACACAGCATGCTACCTGTTGGTGTACAACACAAAGGTCAGCACCGCAGTATAAACCAACTGGACTTGATCCGCACATGCAATATAGATGGCCATACTGGACATGCTCACACACTTAGAGGAATGAAGGCAATGTCAGTCAACAACATACTGAAAGCCCATTATGGGCATGCTCACACAATAAACACAAGAAGGCCATGTCAGCAAATAACCGTGGACCAGACATATCTGGCAGTTGTAGTTCTCAGTGCAGACAGATGTCAGTATGCATCACTCCTGCCTTGCACACATAGTGGATAGGAATACAGATATATATGTAAGGACAACACTCTATAATAAGCCAAAGGTAGACGAACATAGATGTGTTGAAGAGGGTCACCTAGACAAGGAGCCATCTGAGCCTGTCCCACCCAGCACACAGCCAAAGGGCCCCAAACACATGAAGTGCAGGTGTCACTCACTGTAGATACTAGCCACCAGTATCTGTCAGCATGACGGCGTGTTGCATGTGCCAGCTGTGCAACATGACTGTACAAGGAAGTTGTCACCTAGTAGCTGTATACATGTACCTGTGGCATATTACCCTATGTATTCCCGCTTGTGGCATGTCACCCCCTACATGAATGGGTTACGGACCATGCACACACCGTCCTTCCCATAGCAGTATCATGACAAGCCTGCTGAGGTCAACCAATGTGAAATACACCCTGGGGGATTTGTAGCTCAGTAATCCCAATGGCGCGTACCATAACTGTGTACTGCTGTACTGATAAACTAGTTAGGTAGTAGTCCTATCCCCAGACTTGGCAACTGTGAGAGTGGGTGTGTATGTGTGCATGTCTCAGTCTCTGCCTGTGTAGAGAGAAATGCTTTCTAGGCTACTCACACTCCATACAGTTCATAAATAACATTGGCAAGGTTGCAGATGTTACGCACCTAGAAATACACCTCTGGGGAAATCAGAGCCCAGTAAACTCTACAGCACATCTTGTAACTGCGTACTGCTGTAGTGTGATAAAGAAGTTAAGTAGGTGTGCTAATCCCAGACCTGGTGAATGTGTGTCTGACTGTGTAGAAAGCAATGTTTTTTAGGCCACTAACACAGCCTGTACAATACACATACTCGATTTTGGCAAGGCTGCTGATGTCATTCACCTAAACATACACCTCTAGGGAAATCATAGACCAGTAATCTCCATAGCGCGTCTTGTAACTGCATATTGCTGTAGTGAGGTAGGTGGTCTAACCCCAGCCCTGGCAACTGTGTGTGTGTGTGTGTGTGTGTGTGTGTGTGTGTGTGTGTGTGTGTGTGTGTGTGTGTGTGTGTGTGTATATGTGTTGGTGTGTGAATCTGTGTGTGTGTGTCTGACTGAGAAGAGAACAATGCTTTTTAGGCCACTCACACCCTGTACAATACACATACTTGACTTTGGAAAGGTTTCTGATGTCACTCACCTAGAAATACATCTCTGGGAAATTATAGCCCAGCAATTTCCATAGCGCATCTTGTAACTGTGTATTACTGTAGTGTGATAAAGTAGTAAAGTAGGTGTTCTAACCCCAGACCTGGCAACTGTATGTGTGTGAGTTTGTGTGTGTGTGTCTGACTGAGTAGAGAGCAATGCTTTTTAGGCCACTCACAACCTGTATAATACACATACTCGACTTTGGCAAGGCTGCTGATGTCACTCACCTGGAAATACAACTCAGAAAGTAATAGCCTAGTGCACCCTGTAACTGTGTACTGCTGTCACATGATAAAGTAGTTAAATAGGTGTTCTAACCCCAGACTTGGCAACTGTGTGTGTATCTCTGTGTCTCTGTCTGTCTGTGACTGAGTAGCAAACAATGTTTTTTAGGTTACTCACACTCCTTAGAATTCATATACTCAACTTTGGCAAGGCTGCTGATGTCACTCACCTAGAAATACACCCCAGTAATCTCTGTAGAGTGTCCTGTAACTGCGTACTGATGTAGTGTGATTTAGAACTGTGGTAGGGTTCCATCTCCACCCATGGCAGTTCTGGATGTTTTGTGTGTGTTGCAATGTCTGTGTATGGAGCAATGCATCATAGGCTACTCACTCGCAGTACATTTCAAATGCCCTACATTGCCAATTCTGCTGATGTCATTCATTGTGAAGTAAAACTTTGGGGAGAAAGTTCTTTAGTAATCCCAGTAGTGTGGCCTATAACAGCTCTATGCTGTAGTGTGATATAGACCTTGATCAGGGGTTCTATATCCACACATGTCAGTTGTGGATGTTTTGTGTGTGTCTCACTGTCTGTGTAGGGAGTAATGCATTTTAGGCTAGTCACTTGCAGTACAGTTGAAATGCCCTACTTTGGTAAACCTGCTGATGTCATTCAATGTGAAATACACCTTTGGGGGAAGTTGCCTCTAGCAATCCCTGTGGTGTGTCCCATAGCAGCTCCATGCCTTAGTGTGATATAGACCTCAGTCAGGGGTTCTATACCCACACATGTCAGTTGTGGATGTTTTGTGTCTGTCTCACTGTCTGTGTAGGGAGCAATGCATTTTAGGCTAGTCACTTGCAGTACAGTTGAAATGCCCTGCTTTGGTAATCCTGCTGATGTCATTCACTGTGAAATACACCTTTGGGGAAATAGTACTCCAGTAATGTCCGTGGCGCATACTATAATAACTGTGTAGTGCTGTAGTGTAAAAAAGTAGTTAGGTAGGGGTTCTACTCCCAGACATGACAGGTGTGTGTGTGTGTGTTTATAACTTGTATCCTGTGGAGAGGTGAGTGTGTGACACCTGTTGGCAATGTGGAGGGGGTTTTGCAAATTTCTTTTATGGTGGCCCTACTATATATATCACAATGTCAACCATACAGGGATAACAGATGTAAATTAGCTGGGAGGCTGGAGTACAAAGCCATACCCATACATGTGACATCAAGGCCAGCCAATTCAAGTTAGCACCCCCACTATTACCCTGAGCACACATTCAGCCCATGTGTCATATGAACACACATGCCCAGGCAGCAGCCAGTATGTGGGTAGTACACTGCATACTGGCCACTGATAGTAGTTATGCAGTGATAGCAGTGGGCTACAGAGGACATGTCACCCTGCCCATCTGTCCAATATGCACATACATGCAGACAATGCACCTCTACCATGTTCCGCAATGGACACCACCATGTCTGACAACATGTCCTGTATGGAAAGAAGACACTGATATCAGGGAATGCTGTTGGCATGCCATCAATGTAGGTGAAAGGAAAACCTGCTGCCCATTACCAGTTCCTGCCACAGGTGGGCAAGACTGGCACATCTGATGATAATCTGTGTTCACAACATGGGCCAGATACCCCAGGTACAGTTCCACATGTCACTGTACATGCATGTGGGCAGTGTGCACATCCCAGACACCATCCATGTCATGGACTAAGGAACACATACATGGCATGCAGTGTACAGCATTGGCCATACACAATAGTCACCCAGGTGACTGGATGGGGGATGCAATGCACACCTGTTTGGGCAAATGCAGTAACTACAGGCCTGAGCCACAATGCAGACCATTGTCATGTGGCCTGATGCCAAGGTATACCCATCGCCTACCCTTGTACAGCCTGCTGGAACAGTTGAGCACCACTCACCCATGTAGACATGCACCCATGCATGTCAGAACTGACACCCTGTGTGTTCATGTGTATGTGGTGTATGGTGCGTATGTCCACATCCACACTCACTACAACCACCCAGGGCATACTGATGCATGCTGTCTGATGTCTGACATCTCCTCATACTCTTTGCCTATAAGGCCTCCGTATCACACATGTGGTGCATGTGATACCTGCATATTGATATGTTGTGGCAATCCCACTAGTGATGAGTTGCACTCCTGGCCCTGTCAAGTGTGTCAATGTGTGTGCTTCCCTGTGTGAGTGTGCCTGTATTGACACTAGCACCTGTTCATGCAGACAGGCACGTGTATGACACTTACCATATATCTACTGTATCCCTGTTGCAGATGTCACTCACCCTCACATATATGTTCTGAGTGCTCCACATCAGGTAACCCATGTGGTACATCGAATAACTGCATCGAACTGTGATAGCACTACATAGTTGTCAGGGGTTTGATACCCTGTGTTGGTAGGTGTTTGGCACAAACATGCATCAGTCTTACATTCCCACCCCTCACTAACATGCATTTGCCTCTGTCTGACTTCCCCACTCCCTCTCTGGTTGATGCGGAGACCCACACCTGCCTTGCTTAGGCAGCAGAATGTGTATTTTATGTGATGCTCATGATCAACTGATGGTCTTTGCATGAATTTCAGCCCTCCCCTAGCTGATTACATGTGGAACAGCTGTGGTAATGATCCCATAGCCAATTGCATGGAAACACACTCCAATACTTAGGAATATCATGGTGGTCTTGGGTCTTTTCAGTCACTGTGAGCAGGAACTAGATCTGTTGTTTGGCAAAGAGCATCTCAGATGGATTGGGCTTTACCCCTAACAACATACACTGTGGAAAGAGTGCAACAAACAGGAGGGGGATGTGCCTGACCTGACTACAGACTGTAAGTGCTGCTATACTGCATTTGGAGTAATGTTGGTTTAACAGTGTTTGTCTGGCTATGCCTGTCATACATGTAATAATACCTGCCATGGCAGTTCCATGTATATGAGAAATCCCCATCTGCAGGATCATCTGCAGACTGGGCAGTGTTGTGCCTATGGTTTCATGTGTTAGCCACAGTGCATCTCTCTGTGGAATGCAGACTGCAGTGTGAGGATTGCAATCTGTAGATGTTGAAGGCCATGACAGTTACTGACTTCATATCCCTCATAGGACATATGTTGCAACAAACACTGTTACAATGGAAAATATACAAGGTTATCACAACAACATGTCTATACTGGCCCTGTGTATGTACTGTCAGTCACACCACTGTCAAAGTTTGTACATATGGCATGCATGAAGTGTTGCATATGTGCTGTACGCCATAAATAATGTCATCATATCTGATAACAAGCCAGTGATATATCAGATTGCTACACATGTCATGTACAGTAGGGGTTATATTTCATGACATAAGCTGGACATTCTGTGGATGTTTGTAAAGTACTGAGGTCTGTGTAGTGATGGTGAATGTCGGCAGTCTATGTATTGTTAATATGTACTTTAGCCTGTGCACAGACTGTGGTAGATGTCATTGTCCTAGCTCCCATTTTATCAGATATTACATGCTGTCCCACTGTATGGTACCATTCTGCCATACATGTTTGTAGGGCCATACATACACACATGTCCCATACCATAGACAACCACCAGACCAAACTGTGTAGCAGCCCAGTATATGTAGGGACATTCTGTGAGTGGCACATATGAGGATGGTGTAGAACAGATAGTCCATATACTGTAATATTATGCTAGCTTACCATATTTGGCTGTGTTCACATTGGTTGTGGTTATGCACTGTCACACAGGTGTATCTTACCCTGTGTTGTGACATGGCTGTTGAGCCTGCTATATATGCAGGTACATGTGCATTCCCCCGTATGCGATGTAAGCCAGTGTTGAGCCAGTCTGCCTGTAGCCTGCACAGTGCATTGTTACATGCCTAGCAGCTTAGTGTACTTAACCAGTGGGATGTCATGTGCAGATACTTGCCAGATGTACTGCTGCCAGGCCTCCCTTAAACATCATGTATGTCAGAGAGAGCAGTAACATGCTGTACAGATGTATGTCAATATCTAGTGGGAAGTATGTGTCCATGGTACCTCTGTACCAGCAGGTATTATGTGTCAGGCCAGACAGGAGTGTGTGAATTCAACACCTATGGTGCCAAATGTATATCAGTCATGTTATACCCATCTACACGTCTGTCTACATCCATATTGTCAGGCCTGGTACACATGTAATGCACTGAGGGAATATGTGTATATCTGTGGACTGTACAGGGTGTGTCTGAAGTTCCATATATAGTGGCCAGTATCTCTGCTGCACTCCACAGGGGCATTAAATGCTATCAGCAGTACTTTACAATGATTTTCTTAGGATGTCTGTCAGTAGCCAATGGCACACATGTTATAAGCGAATTTCAGCATCCACACACACCATGTCTGTGAAGACAATCCCAATGGCGGTAGCAACAGTCTAGTAATATACCTGTTATACATACCTGACATCCCCTTGCACTACGACATTGGGACTGTAGGGGCTGGGGTACGGCTACACTCCATATCCAGGACATATGGTGCAAATGTATGTACATATACCTATCCGGATAGCCATATATATATATATATATATATATATATATATATATATATATATATATATATATATATAATGACATGTGTACTACATTGAATTACCACTGTCATGGCAACCACCCACTATAAATCCCTACAGCATGTGGCCATGGTCCCTTTACATTTCCTGTGTGATGGACATCCGTCCTGTGTGTGGCCATCAGTGATACAGGCAGCAGGTAGCAATACCTCTTACAAGAGAGCTTGCACACTCAGAGCGGACATATATTTGTAGGAGGTTCAGGAACTACAGACAGACTGTGGGTAGAGTTGTGTAATGTTTTGCATAGTACTGGTGTTACAGTGTGTGTGTGTGTACATATTAGTGTACCTTGGAATGCAGTCTGCATAGCTCACTACTGTGGGCTTAACCTCTTGCTGGGCAGAGGTATGCCTATCATGTGTTGTCTGTCCACCACACAAACCCTGTGTCAGATATGACACTGGCAGTGTGTGTGTTGCATGCTGCCAGTACATGGCTACATCCATGTCTATATCTAACCTCTATTCCCTGACTAAGGGTATGTTGCAGACTATCCTGTAACACTAGCACCTCTCTTAGTGTATGGCAGCAATGTTCCACATATATGCCTGTGTTCCAGCCTCTGTCCCACATCTACATACCAAGCTGTGCACATTTGTTATGCTGTTGGGGGTTGTTCTGTAGTGGGCTGTGAGTATATCACACTGCCATTGCTGCCATATATATTTGAATATCTATGTCTATATCTAACCTCAATTCCCTGACTAAGAGTATGTTGCAAACTATCCTGTAACACTAGCACCGTGCTTAGTGTATGGCAACAATGTTCCACATATATGCCTGTGTTCCAGCCTCTGTCCCCCATCTACATACCAAGCTGTGCACATTTGTTATGCTGTTAGGTGTTGTTCTGTAGTGGGCTGTGAGTATATCACACTGCCATTGCTGCCATTAGTACACTGCTGTTTAATCCCCCGCACATACACTGAGGATGGGGCCATATATGTATGGGAATCACCTACACAACACATGTGCACCCTTATGTACTGCAAAGGCCAGTGTATATAACAGTGGTATATGGTCTTGTATTATAGAGTCCAGGTGGGGAGCACCATAAATGACCTAGGTGTTACAAATGTGGGGGTATCAGCGGTGAGTTGTCACAAGGTATGTGGATGTACAGTACCGTATACTCCACCTATATTGCAATTACTTACATGCCATGGGTTACTGCAACCCTACTGCTTCCTGCAATACAGAGTGTTCTGTATGTTATGCCTTGTTATGTTCCGGGTACAACCCATATGATCACAAAACATCTTTACCTCCTACGGAGTCTGTACAGAGTGTAGATAGAGGCTGCTGAACTACACACCTGCATTGCATACTGTTGATTGTGTGGTACCCTGTGGCCCAGTTTGTCAGCACTATTGTACATTCTGAAGGGCTTGGCTTGGACTGCAACAGTTGTGAACCTTTCCAGACTACTGTAAAAGTGTAACTGTTTCACAGTTGCAGTACTCCGTTTATATGGTTTTCAGTATTTGAACAGCTATATGATATGGCATATAATGGCATATAGGACCGTTATGGTACACAATTAGAGGAGTCCCTTTTCTGCAAACCTGTGTGTGGTGTCTTTCCTATGACCTTTCTATGGGTATATGTTGCAGGCAATGATTGACATTAGTATGTTTAGCCCATACAGTGTCCAGTTTTTCAGGTGTTAACTGTAGGTATACTGGCTGATCCATATTGTGTGCACCTCCTACATATGTATCTTACTGTACATATATCTGCATGTATGTGTATCTTTATCCTGGGGACGTTGATGGCTTCCACATATTACATGTCCTGTGGGAGGCAGACTGTACTTGCTAGTGTATTGCAGGGTGCAGATATTTGGCTGTGGGGGATGCCTGTTCATACAAGATGTATTGTGTGTGAGGCCTCTCAACCCCATTAACAGTGCATGTGGACATAGGTGTATTTGTTAATCTGCAATTGCTATCTACAGATGTATGGCCATATATACCTATATAGATATATTTATCTGCTAACAGATATATAGGTATATATGCATAGATAGCAATATATATGTATATAGATTTAGTAATACAACATATATATTTGAATACATGTGTTTCCATACAGATATGGGTATGTTGCATTTGTTAAGGTTGCACTATAGTTACACATACAGACATCTAGATGTTGGTATACATTCTCTGCACTGTTGCTTGACAGGGCTGGCTGATATGTTTCTGAAACATTGAATATATGTGTACCTGTCATGGCTTAGTGGTACATTGGTTTGTCTAGGGTGTGCAGGGTCCTTGGTTTGAGCATTGCCAGAGTTGCTTAATTTATTGCTGGCCAGAACACTGCCCATTGGATAGAGAGTGATGAAGGCACCATAAAGCAGTTGTAAGCAGGCTTGTGTGTTCTTTCCAGCAACAAAATGAACAGGTCCTGCAAGGTTCGTAACCAGGACCCTGCACATCACACACAAAGTGATTTACCACAACGCCATGGCAGATATACATAATCATGATGCTTCCACATACATATCATCCAGCCCAGGTATACAACACTACAGGGAATGTATTCCACCATGTAGATGTATTTGTGTGTGTACATATATTCATCATTGAATGGATATAACATATCTATATACGTAATATAGGTATAGACATATCTATATACATATACATACATAAATATATATATATATATATATATATATATATATATATATATATATATATATATATATAGGTTCATAGGTTCATAGGTTCATACTAGGCTATCTGCCCAAGGGCATTTATAAGCCTAGCCCAGAGTTTTGTGGCTTTCGCCACCCCTTTAGTTTGAAGGAAACTATGCCCATTATTTTGCTGTGCCTCTGTCAAGCAGTAACACTGAGGTAATCCCTGGGGTATATCTGCGATCTCCCATCCATTGGTCAAGATTTCTCTTGAACAAGGCCAGCGAGGTGCTCTGCCTCACATGTACCACGATTTTGTTCCACAGCATAGGGAGTCTCTGGGTGATGAATCTGTCCCTCCAGCACGTCCTGTTAATAAACGTGTCAAGGTTTAAGTCTCCCGCCCTTGTAGTTCTGAGGGATCTAGATTTTTTGAGGTGAAGCATGTTCATCAAATCTAGGTTTGACATGGCCTTGTATGTCAGGCACTGGTCACCTCTGAGCAAGCGGTAAGCGACTGAATAGAGCTGGAGTTCTTTCAGTCAGGCAGCATAAGACATATTCTTGAGACCCTTTATCCTTTTGGTGAGGAACTTTTGGGGCCTTTCCAGCTGCTGCAGGTGTCGGGTCAGATACATTCCGAATGGGGCATTGTACTCAATCATTGGTCTGATGAGTGATGAGTACAGGGGGACGATGACCTCCCTTGATCTAGCTGTGAATCCCTTCATGATCAGGTGGGCAATGTAGAAGGTCTTCCTAACTACTTTAGCAACATGAGTGTCAAACGAAAGGTTACTGTCAACCTGGGTCCCCAGATCCCTGATAACCTCTTCTGTGCTCAGTGGATTGCCACCTATATGGTAGCTACGGGTAACCTTGTTTTTCCCGAAGGGTATGACTATGCATTTCTTGGCGTTTAACTTTAGGCCATGGCTCTGGCACCAGTTATCCGTTTCTGTGAGACCCTTCTGAAGGATATCTGTGTCAGATGTGTTCGACTATGGGCCCAGTTTGCAGTCATCTGCAAACTTTGTCAGCCATAACCCTCCTGTGTTTGCTTGTACTTCAGAAAAGTAGATGCTGAACAAGAGTGGGCCCAGGACTGAGCCCTGTGGGACACCACTTGTGACAGGCTTTGAGTCTGACATGGCGCCAGCAACTCTGACCCTGTGGGTTCTGTCACTTAGCCAGTTTGCAACCCATCTTGTGATGTATGGGTTTACATTTAAGCTGATGAGTTTTTCAATGATACCTGAGTGGGGTATTGTGTCAAACGCCTTTGCCAGGTCGAGGTAGGCTGTATGGACTGCCTTTCCCTCATCAATGGCCTTGGTGACTGTTTCAAAAAGTCAACCAAGTTTAAAAGGCATGATCTGCCTTTGACAAAGCCAAACTGGGTTGGATCCAAAGTCTGCAAGTTCCCTATGTCTTTATTTATGAGTTCCATTATGATCCTCTCCATAGCTTTGCAGATCAGGCTTGTCAAGCTGATGGGACGGTAATTTCCAGGGTCGGTGGAGGCACCGCCTTTGTGAAGTGGGACCACAGTTGCTGTGCGCCACTCCTTGGGTACGTGTCCTGAAGTGAGGCTAAGATTAAACAGCTGTCCTAACTGCGGGTTTAATTCCTCATTGAGTTCGTGGAGCACACAACCGGGGACACCTCCCGGTCCCATGGATGCTGTGTTTTTCGCCTTGGAGAGAGCAGTTCTCACCTGGGCGTTAGAGATGTTTGGGGGGCAACAATCCTCTGGTATAGATATCTCTCCTTTTGGGGGTGGGGGGAGAAGTTTGCACTGAACCTGTCAGCCAGTATGTTGGCAATGTCTGTAGGTTCAGTAATTTTCACTTCATTTTGAACTAATTCTGAGCATATCTGGGAGTTTCCTCCCAGGTTTCTAACATAGCTAAAGATGGCCTTATGATTGTCTTTTGAGTCCTTAGCGACTTTTCTCTCAACACATGCCTTGGATGATTTTATGAGAGCTCTTAGTTTTTTACTTATAATGATCAAAGGTGTCTTACCTTTTAAGGATTTTGCTCTATCTTGTAGTAGCTTCCTCCTTTTGTTGTAGAGCTTGTTTATGGCTGGGGTCCACCAGACTGGACGCTTGCCTTTGGTACAAAGAGTCTTTGTTTTGTTTGGGATTGCCTGATCCATGCAGTCCTGTAGGTGCTGGTAGAAGGCATTTGTAAGTGATTCAGCGGCTTGAGTAACATTTTCCGCCGGCTCGGGGGCCTTAAAGGAGACCACACTAGTCTTTAGAAGTGTGAAGTCGGCTTTTGAGAGTTTCTTCACTGTGGTCTTTTTTATCTCAGGTGGGGGGGGATGAGGACCTCCAGTGAGATTAGTTTATGATCTGATCTCACCAGTGAGGGGTATACTTCCGGTGTTGAACATTGTGATCCCATGTTTGTGATGATGAGATCAAGTATGTTTTCACCTCTTGTGGGGATGGTGACTAGTTGTTCCATGGCATTTGAGTTTA
Source organism: Protopterus annectens (assembly GCF_019279795.1). Taxonomy (NCBI): domain Eukaryota; kingdom Metazoa; phylum Chordata; order Ceratodontiformes; family Protopteridae; genus Protopterus; species Protopterus annectens. Next base: position 1,455,551,045 of record NC_056731.1, on the reverse strand, counting down.
TGAACTCCAGGAACCTTTGGGCTAGAGTGTTTGGGCTTGAGTAGTGATCCCAGTCTATATTAGGGTAATTGAAGTCACCTAGTATGATGGTGTTTGGAGATACATTTATCCACTCCAGTGTTTTCAGGAAGGCCATGTGAGGTTCCTGAGTTTGTGAGGGTGGCCTGCAACATGCTACAATTTGCAGAGCAGTCTTGCCTATGGTTAATTGCACCTGGATGGTCTCCGATGCATCGTGCGTTGCCACCAGTCTTGAGGTGTGGGTGTCCTTGATGAATATGGATACCCCTCCTTTCTTGGTGTTGTCCGGATTTTGGGGCCGGAACGCATGATAAGAGGTAAAACCTGATAGTGCTGGGGTGCTCTCAGGAGCCTTGAACCAGGTTTCTGTCACTGCACAGACATCGATGTTCTCCATACTGAGAAGGGCCTCGAGTGCGTGCATCTTGAGATTGAGACTTCTGGCATTGAGCAGCATTACCCTTAGTTTTTTCCTTTTTGTGTTCTAGGGTGGTAGGTTTAGAATTTGAACCTTGCCTAAAAAGGCACTATGGGGTGGCAAGAGCCTTTGCCAATATCCGAATCCCAGGGATGACAGGTGCAAGCCGTCCCTTGGAAAGCAGCGTGGCTTGTCCAGCATGTCATCCCAGGCAGACAGACATTGGATCCCCTTTGAATGACACCAGAGTTTAAGCCAATTGTTAAAGCTGATCATCTTATCTCTGTATTGTGGCATCATTCTTGGTGAAGGTAGGATACTGCTCAAGGTCAGGGTCATACCTGCCTGGGCTACATAATCAGAGAGCTCCTCAATGTCTCTATTCATGTAGTCCAAGGAGGTACGTCTCAGGTCGTTTACACCAGCGTGGACAATGACTGAGTCGATTTGTACCTGCTGTTGAGAGACCTGAGTGCTTGCATTATGTGGCGGATTCTAGCGCCCGACAGGCAGCTTACTGTGACCTTCTCCTTACTCAGTCTGGTGAGCGGGACGTCAGTGTGTCTGACTATGGAGTCACCAATGACTAGTGTGTCTGGCATTGTGTTTGGCCTTAAGGGCTGTGACTGTTTGACACTCTGACTGTGAGGTCTATGTGTTGCAGGTGTTGTGTTCTGAGGTGGTGGTTGTTTGGGTGTCTGCTTTGGTGGCCTCTGCTGTTTTGGTAGATTTTTGATCAGAGCCTTGAGTATGTCTTTGTGTGTTTATGTGTATGATTTGAGGTTGTGATGGTACTATGTGAGACTGGGTCTATAGTGTGTGTGGTAACCTTCTCCTCCTGACTGGTCTTGCCAGTCCTATGTTGAGAGAGCTCAGCCTCCAGTTTGGCCGTATAGTTGCATCTCTCGCATGTATTTGTGTTTTGTGGGAGGAGGAGAGGGTTGTCTGTGTACATGAGGCAATTGTAACATTGCCTCAATATTCCCAGGTTCACCAGCTGAGCAGGAGAGGACACTAGCAACTGATCCTCGACATGCTAGAAGGGCTAGACAAAAAACTTTAAAAGAGATTCCGGGGACGTGGGTGACCGAGAAATGGGGTTTGCCTTTTGGGGTGCTATCTATGAGTGCCGTATCAAGGTAATAAGTACTGTAGGAGCAAGTGCTAGGTTTAACAGATAGAGAAAAGTCTACTTGGA